>NC_058524.1:112815594-113118624 GCF_904849725.1 Hordeum vulgare subsp. vulgare | reverse complement strand
AAATGTTTCAGACTTGTGCTTCATCAAGCAGACATAACCATATCTACTCAAATCGTCAGTGAAGGTGAGAAAATAACGATATCCGCCGCGTGCCTTCACGCTCATCGGACCACACACATCAGTATGTATGATCTCCAACAAGTCACTTGCACGCTCCATTGTTCCGGAGAACGGAGTCTTAGTCATCTTGCCCATGATGCATGGTTCGCACGTGTCAAGTGAATCAAAGTCAAGTGACTCCAAAAGTCCATCAGCATGGAGTTTCTTCATGCGCTTTACACCAATATGACCTAAGCGGCAGTGCCACAAAAATATGGCGCTATCATTGTTAACTCTAACTCTTTTGGTCTCAATGTTATGTATATGCGTATCGCTATCAAGATTCAATATGAACAATCCTCTCACATTAGGTGCATGACCATAAAAGATGTTACTCATAGAAATAGAACAACCATTATTCTCTGACTTAAAAGAGTAACCGTCTCGCAATAAACAAGATCCAGATATAATGTTCATGATCAACGCAGGCACTAAATAACAATGATTTAAGTTCATCACTAATCCTGATGGTAACTGAAGTGAAACTGTGCCGACGGCGATTGCATCAACCTTCGAACCATTTCCTACGCGCATCGTCACTTCATCTTTCGCCAGCCTTCGTCTATTCCGCAGTTCCTGTTTCGAGTTGCAAATATGAGAAACAGAACCGGTATCGAATACCCAGGCACTACTACAAGAGCCGGTTAAGTACACATCAATAACATGTATATCAAATATACCTCATTTTTCTTTGGCCGCCTTCTTATCTGCCAGATACTTGGGGCAATTGCGCTTCCAGTGACCCATACCCTTGCAATAGTAACACTCCGTTTCAGGCTTAGGTCCAGCTTTGGGTTTCTTCGTCGGATTGGCAACAGGCTTGCTGCTCTTCTTCGAATTACCCTTCTTGCCTTTGCCGTTTCTCTTGAAACTACTGGTCTTATTCACCATCAACACTTGATGCTCTTTGCGGAGTTCAGACTCCGCGACTTTCAGCATCGCAAACAACTCGCCGGGAGACTTGTTCATCCCTTGCATGTTGAAGTTCAACACAAAGCCTTTATAGCTTGGCGGCAGTGATTGAAGGATTCTGTCAGTGATAGCCTTTTGCGGGAGTTCAATCCCCAGCTCAGCTAGACGGTTTGAGTACCCAGACATTTTGAGCACATGTTCACTGACAGACGAGTTTTCCTCCATCTTGCAAGCATAGAATTTATCGGAGGTCTCATACCTCTCGATCCGGGCATTCTTCTGAAAGATAAACTTCAACTCCTGGAACATCTCAAATGCTCCATGACGCTCAAAGCGACGTTGAAGTCCCGGTTCTAAGCCATACAAGACTGCACATTAAACTATTGAGTAGTCCTCCTTACGTGCTAACCAAGCATTCTTAACATCCTGATCAGCCGTAGCGGGTGGTTCATCTCCTAGCGTAGCATTAAGGACATAATCCTTCTTCCCAGCTTGTAAGATTAGCTTAAGATTACGAGCCCAGCCTACAAAGTTGCTTCCATCATCTTTCAACTTAGCTTTCTCTAGGAACGTATTAAAATTCAGGATGACTGTAGCGTGATCCATGATCTACAACACAAATATATTCAAAGTGAACTTTAGACTATGTTCAAGATAATTAGAGTTTAACTTAATCAAATTATATGCTAAACTCCCACTCAAAAAGTACATCTCTCTAGTCATTTGAGTGGTTCATGATCCACTTACACTAGCTCAAGTCCGATCATCACGTGAGTTGAGTATAGTTTCAGTGGTAAGCATCCCTATGCTAATCATATCATCTATATGATTCATGATCGACCTTTCGGTCTCATGTGTTCCGAGGCCATGTCTGCACATGCTAGGCTCGTCAAGCTTAACCCGAGTGTTCCGCGTGCGCAACTGTTTTGCACCCGTTGTATGTGAACGTTGAGTCTATCACACCCGATCATCGCGTGGTGTCTCGAAACGACGAACTGTAGCAACGGTGCACAGTCGGGGCGAACACAATTTCGTCTTGAAATTTTAGTGAGAGATCACCTCATAATGCTACCGTCGTTCTAAGAAAAATAAGGTGCATAAAAGGATTAACATCACATGCAATTCATAAGTGACATGATATGGCCATCATCACGTGCTTCTTGATCTCCATCACCAAAGCACCAGCGCGATCTTCTTGTCACCGGCGCCACACCATGATCTCCATCAACGTGTTGCCATCGGGGTTGTCGTGCTACTCATGCTATTACTACTAAAGCTACATCCTAGCAAAATAGTAAACGCATCTGCAAGCACAAACATTAGTATAAAGACAACCCTATGGCTCCTGCCGGTTGACGTACCATCGACGTGCAAGTCGATATTTTCTATTACAACATGATCATCTCATACATCCAATATATCACATCACATCGTTGGCCATATCACATCACAAGCATACCCTGCAAAAACAAGTTAGACGTCCTCTAATTTTGTTTTTGCATGTTTTACGTGGTGACCATGGGTATCTAGTAGGATCGCATCTTACTTACGCAAACACCACAACGGAGATATATGAGTTGCTATTTAACCTCATCCAAGGACCTCCTCGGTCAAATCCGATTCAACTAAAGTTGGAGAAACCGACACTTGCCAGTCATCTTTGAGCAACGGGGTTACTCGTGGCGATGAAACCAGTATGTCGTAAGCGTACGAGTAATGTCGGTCCAAGCCGCTTCAATCCAACAATACCGCGGAATCAAGAAAAGACTAAGGAGGGCAGCAAAACGCACATCACCGCCCACAAAAACTTTTGTGTTCTACTCGAGAAGACATCCACGCATGAACCTAGCTCATGATGCCACTGTTGGGGAACGTCGCATGGGAAACAAAAAATTTCCTACGCGCACGAAGACCTATCATGGTGATGTCCATCTACGAGAGGGAATGAGTGATCTACGTACCCTTGTAGATCGTACAGCAGAAGCGTTAGTGAACGTGGTTGATGTAGTGGAACGTCCTCACGTCCCTCGATCCGCCCCGCGAACAATCCCGCGATCAGTACCACGATCTAGTACCGAACGGACGGCACCTCCGCGTTCAGCACACGTACAGCTCGACGATGATCTCGGCCTTCTTGATCCAGCAAGAGAGACGGAGAGGTAGAAGAGTTCTCCGGCAGCATGACGGCACTCCGGAGGTTGGTGATGACCTTGTCTCAGCAGGGCTCCGCCCGAGCTCCGTAGAAACGCGATCTAGAGGAAAAACCGTGGAGGTATCTGGTCGGGCTGCCGTGGATAAGTCGTCTCAAATCAGCCCTAAAACCTCCGTATATATAGGTGGGAGGGAGGGGACCTTGCCTTGGGGCTCAAGGAGCCCCAAGGGGGTCGGCCGAGTCCAAGGGGGAAGTCTCCCCCCCCCCAAACCGAGTTGGACTTGGTTTGGTGGATGGGAGTCCTTCCTTCCCTTCCCACCTCCTCTTTTTTTTCTTTTCTCTTTGATTTTCTTTCCTAGGCGCATAGGGCCCTTTTGGGCTATCCCACCAGCCCACTAAGGGTTGGTGTGCCACCCTCAAGGCCTATGGGCTTCCCCGGGGTGGGTTGCCCCCCCCCCCCCCCCCGGTGAACTCCCGGAACCCATTCGTCATTCCCGGTACATTCCCGGTAACTCCGAAAACCTTCCGGTAATCAAATGAGGTCATCCTATATATCAATCTTCGTTTCCGGACCATTCCAGAAACCCTCGTGACGTCCTTGATCTCATCCGAGACTCCGAACAACATTCGGTAACCAACCATATAACTCAAATACGCATAAAACAACGTCGAACCTTAAGTGTGCAGACCCTGCAGGTTCGAGAACTATGTAGACATGACCCGAGAGACTCCTCGGTCAATATCCAATAGCGGGACCTGGATTCCCATATTGGATCCTACATATTCTACAAAGATCTTATCGTTTGAACCTCAGTGCCAAGGATTCATATAATCCCGTATGTCATTCCCTTTGTCCTTCGGTATGTTACTTGCCCGAGATTCGATCGTCAGTATCCGCATACCTATTTCAATCTCGTTCACCGGCAAGTCTCTTTACTCGTTCCGTAATACAAGATCCCGCAACTTTCACTAAGTCACATTGCTTGCAAGGCTTGTGTGTGATGTTGTATTACCGAGTGGGCCCCGAGATACCTCTCCGTCACACGGAGTGACAAATCCCAGTCTTGATCCATACTAACTCAACTAACACCTTCGGAGATACCTGTAGAGCATCTTTATAGTCACCCAGTTACGTTGTGACGTTTGATACACACAAAGCATTCCTCCAGTGTCACTCAGTTATATGATCTCACGGTCATAGGAATAAATACTTGACACGCAGAAAAACAGTAGCAACAAAATGACACGATCAAGATGCTACGTCTATTAGTTTGGGTCTAGTCCATCACGTGATTCTCCTAATGACGTGATCCAGTTATCAAGCAACAACACTTTGTTCATAATCAGAAGACACTGACTATCTTTGATCAACTGGCTAGCCAACTAGAGGCTTGCTAGGGATGGTGTTTTGTCTATGTATCCACACATGTAAATGATTCTTCATTCAATACAATTATAGCATGGATAATAAACGATTATCTTGATACAGGAATTATAATAATAACTAGATTTATTATTGCCTCTAGGGCATAATTCCAACAGTAGGGTCATAGGCCTGCCCTATAGGTCCTACCCAAGGACTACCCTTCATAGAAGACAAGGCCCTTAGACAGTTCCGACTGAACTAAGGACTCCCCCATCATCCAGTCGGTGACGAGCACTCGGAGCGTATTTAACGTACTAACTGGATTCCACTCTGTACATCATAACCTCCCGGGAGGGCAACGGTCTTACGTTTTCATACACCATTACTAACATTTAAGGCGTACGTTACCTGTAATGTAGGCATTTATTTGGCACTATTCCACCCCTGTCCACCGGGCCATTATGAAGGGCAGCGCACTCTATATAAGCCGCCCTTCCCCACTGGTGAAGGGGTTGGCATTTACTGTAATCCGATATTCCACTCGACACTAAGCTCCCAAGAGCACTGAGACGTAGGGCTTTTACCTCCACCGTAGAGGGCCTGAACTCATACATCCTCGCCGTAGCTAAGGCTCTGCCCATCCTTTCATACCCTACACATCTACTGTCAGACTTATACCCACGACATTGACGAAACTCCACGTTTATTTATTTAGTTCTATCCCGATTACATACACGACAACATTAAATGTTGCTAAACATGGCAAGAGGTGAAGCGAAAATTAATCTACCTAGCTAGGCATTTTAAATGAGGTCGGAAACAACTTCTAGCATCTCCGAAATGACCCCACGCGTTAAATTCTAATTCTGTCCAGATTTGTCCTAACAACATTTTATGTTTGTTAAACGGCAAAACAAAGTGGTGCATGTGATTCTACACATCGTTCTACTCGATTTACATATATAGATCATCTCCAACGGAGCTACGGATCAAAAAATTACGGGTAAAACGATATTAACATGGCACGACACGCAAAACGATGCAACCAGCAAGCTTAACAGTTTCAATCATGCATGAGAGTTGGAAAATATTAACCTACGTGAAATTCTAGTCAACTTTCATATTTAAATCACTCTGATCCGATGCACGGTTTAGAAACTACGCTCGTTTAAAAAAAACAATGCCTTTTTCTGAAATTAACAAAATCCCTGAAAATTGGAAAATCACAAGACGTTAAAAAAACATAATGGACCGATTGCACCATAGTGCAGTGGCCCACGGCTGAAATCGCCTCAAAGAACTGTGTGTGCGTGTGTGCGCGCAAAAAATAGCAGGCACCAGCAAAATTGGGGGTGCCTAGGACTCGAGCTCGGGACCTCCAGTTTAGTAGACTTGCTGCGCTAGCAAGCTCGGCTAGCGTTGTGCTCGTGCTCAAAAGTGGTGGCTAACTGAATAATTTGGACAGACATAATGGATCTAGGCAAAACAAACAAAGTTCGGACCGGGACACTTCCTTACAGCAGACACAAGGGTCGGCGAGGATGCAGGCTAGGGGCGGCGCTAGGACTTCGGCAAGGGCGGGATGGGGAGGAGTTAGCGCTGTAGCTTGGAGGCGTCCTGGCCCACGAGCAACGAGGGCAGAGGGGGCCCTAGCACGGCCACGAGCTGCACCTGGGGCGAGCTCGAGGATCTACGTCCATGACGGAGCAGCACATCCAAGCTGCATCCAACAAAGAGAGAGAGAAAGTTGGGTTAGAGGGGGAGCAGGGGAAAGAGGAGGAGAGGTGGTGATACCGGTGTGGCTCGTGATGTGGCTGCGGCGCTCGGCTTGGTCAACGCGCAGGAGGGCGGTGGCGTTGCTCGTTTCCTCTGAAGAACAAAGGAAATAGCAAACAGCAGGGGAGCACCACGGAGGACGACGGCGCGCCGTGGATGGGGCAGGGAGGCGAGCTCGATGCAGATCCGAGGGGGTCTTGGCATCACGGATCCATTCCCGGTGGTGGAGGCGGCTGGCGCCGCAAGAACGGTGAGGGTGAGCTCCTTGGCGGCGTCCATGGAGGTCTGCAGATAAGAAACGAGAGAGAGATGAGAGACAGAGAGAGAGATACACGAATAGAAGGAGAGAAGAGAGGGGCTTCGGCAGGACTCTCACGCGGTGCGAGGGCAACGAGATCGAGGAGGGGATCGGGAGGAGAGGCTGAGCGTGTGGGATTCTGGGCAGGGAGGCGGCGCTGTCGGGAGGAGGGGGAGGAGATCGAGGAAAATAGTGGGGATCGGGATTGGGCTAGGGTTAGGTCTAGGTGGACTACAAATAATTATTTGGTTAGTTCAAAGGGGCATTTGGACCATTCGATATAAATCGGACGATCGAGAATGAATAGGCTAGGGAGTCCAATGGACAAACTGATGACTGTTTGTGGTAAAATGGGGTTGACCCGGATCCAACGGTTACGATCGCCCGGTTCCAGTTCCGGGAGGTTTTCGGACTGGGCTGCGCGTAGGGTCGATGCACTATGCAGAGGGCTAGGCGGAGATGAGAGGGAAAACGGGCACCCGGCAACATATTTTAAAAACATCGACAACCATCCGTCGGTAGACCGAATATGGTGCCGCTACGGTCGACCGTTCGGGTACCAGACGGACTCCGATTGCGAGGAAACTTGACACGCGGCCTACCTAAATAAAAATACCACCGCACGTCAAATCTCACCCCAATCAGAGAAAGTTTTCATCACACTTTTAAAAACAAGATTTGAACGATGTCGCGGGCGCGTGCGTGTGCGGTCGGGCTCAGAACGGACAACGACGAGAACCGGCAACTACTAACGGATGCAAGTTTTGAAAACTGGCGGTTTCGGAGATGTCGATGCAATGCAGATCATGCGAATGATGCGATGATGATGCGACAAAAGAAAGTAGACACACGACGAAAACGGAAAGAAAAGGGGAATCTTCTAGAACGTCGGCATCGGGCTGTCACAATCATATATACCTTTAACGTTGCTGGCCTTCTTGTCCGCTAAGTACTTGGGCCAGTTTTGCTTCCAATGACCTTTTCCCTTGCAATTGAAGCACTCAGTCTCAGGCTTGGGCCCATTCTTTTTCTTCTTCCCGACATCTGGCTTACCGGGAGCGGCAACGGCTTTGCCGTCTTTCTTGAAGTTCTTCTTACCCTTGCCCTTCTTGAAACTGGTGGTCTTGTTGACCATCAACACGTGATGCTCTTTCTTGACTTCTACTTCTGCAGATTTGAGCATCGAGTACAACTCGGGAATGGTCTTCTCCATCCCTTGCATGTTGCAGTTCAGCACCAAAACCCTTGTAGCTCGGTGGGAGAGACTGGAGGATTCTGTCAATTACAGCGTCATCCGGAAGTTCGACTCCAAGCCGAGTCAGACGTTCATGCAACCCAGACATTCTGAGAATATGCTCACTAACAGAACTGTTCTCCTCCATCTTGCAGCTAAAGAACTTGTCGGAGACTTCATATCTCTCGACCCGGGGATGAGCTTGAAAAACTAGCTTCAGCTCCTGGAACATCTCATATGCTCTGTGTTGCTCAAAACGCCTTTGGAGCCCCGGTTCTAAACTGTATAACATGCCACACCTAACCAGAGTGTAGTCATCACTCCGCGCTTGCCAGACGTTCTGAACATATTGGGCTGCCGCGGGAACAGGGGGATCACCTAGCGGCGCATCAAGGACATAAGCCTTCTTGGATGCAATGAGGATGAGCTTCAAGTTGCGGACCTAGTCCGCATAGTTGCTACCATCATCTTTCAGCTTGTTTTTCTCTAGGAACGCGTTGAAATTGAGGTTGACAGGTGCGTTGGCCATTGGATCTACAATATTTGTAAAGACAACTTTTATACTAAGTTCATGATAATTAGTTTCATTTAATCAAATTAAGTATGAAATACCACTTAAATTAAGTAAAAGTAGTAAACACATGGCATTACATCTCATACAATAAATTAAGACAACTCCTATGGCTCCTGTCGGTTGTCATACTCATCGACATGCAAGTCGTGAATCCTATTACAAGAACATGATCATCTCATAAATCACACATGTAACATCACAACCTTTTGCCATATCACATCACATGTCAAACCCTGCAAAAAAAAGTTAGACGTCCTCTAATTGTTGTTGCAAGTTTTACGTGGCTGATTTGGGTTTCTAGCAAGAACGCCTTCTTACCTACGTGACAGCCACAACGATGATATGCCAAAGCTATTTACCCTTCATAAGGACCCTTTTCATAAAATCCAATCCGACTAGAGTGGGAGAGACAGACACCCGCTAGCCACCTTATGCACCTAGTGCATGTTGGTCGGTGGAACTTGTCTCACGTAAGCGTACGTGTAAGGTCGGTCCGGGCCGCTTCATCCCACAATACCGCCGGAAAAGAATAAGACTAGTAGCGGCAAGCAATTGACAAAATCATCGCCCACAACCTTTTTGTGTTCTACTCGTGCATAGAATCTACGCATAGAAAACCTGGCTCTGATGCCACTGTTGGGTAACGTAGCAAAATCAAAAAATTTCCTAGGCCATATACATATCTTCCTATGGAGAGACCAACAACGAGAGAGGGGTGAGAGCATCTTCATACCTTTGAAGATCGCTAAGCGGAAGAGTTGCTAGAACGCGGTTGATGGAGTCGTACTCGCGGCGATTCAGATCGCGGTGTGATTCCATCTAGTGCCGAACCACGGCACCTCCGCGTTCAACACACATGCACCCCGGTGACGTCTCCCGCACCTTGATCCAGCAAGGAGGAGGGAGAAGTTGGGGAAGATCTCCGGAAGCACGACGGCGTGGTGTCGATGGAGAGAGGAGGTCTCCCGGTAGCGCTTCGCCAAGCACCGTGGGAGAGGAGGAAGAAGAAGAGCAGGGCTGCGCCGAGAGAGAGATGGAAAACCGTGTCTCCAATGGCCAAAAACCCCGCTACATATAGGGGGGAGGGAGGGTGGCGCCTCCTTTAGGGTTTCCCCCTTGAGGGGGGCGGCAGCCCTAGATGGTGGGAGGGGTGGCGGCCAGGAGGGGAGGAGGGGGTGGCGCACCCCCTGGTGGGCCTTAGGCCCACCTGCGCTAAGGTTCCCCCTTCCCCCTCTTAGGCGCCATGGGCTGGGTGTGGGGGCGCACAAGCCCACCCAGGGGCTGGTTCCCTCTCACACTTGGCCCATGTAGCCTCCTGGGGCTGGTGGCCTCTCCCGGTGGGCCTCCGGAACCCTTCCGGTGGTCCCGGAACTTTGCCGGTGGTGCCCGAAACATTTCCGGCGTCCAAACCCATCCATCCTATATATCAATATTTACCTCCGGACCATTCCGGAGCTCCTCGTGACATCCGGGATCGGGAGGCATGCAGACATGACCGACACATCTCTACGGCCAATAACCATCAGCGGGGTCTGGACACCCATGGTGGCTCCCACATGTTCCACGATGATCTTATTAGATGAACCACGATGTCAAGGATTCAATCAATCCCATATACAATTCCCTTTGTCTGTCGGTATAGAACTTGCCCGAGATTCGATCGTCGGTATACCTATACCTTGTTCAATCTCGTTACTGGTAAGTCTCTTTACTCGTTTCGTAGCACGTCATCCTGTGACTAACTCCTTAGTCACATTGAGCTCATGATGATGTTCTACCGAGTGGGCCGAGAGAAACCTCTCCGTCACACAGAGTGACAAATCCCGATCTCGATTCGTACCAACCCAACAAACACTTTTGGAGATACCCGTAGTGCACCTTTATAGTCACCCAATTACGTTGTGACGTTTGATACGCCAAAGCACTCCTACGGTATCCGGGAGTTGCACAATCTCACGGTCGAAGGAAAAGACACTTGACATTAGAAAAGCTTTAGCATACGAACAACACGATCTAGTGCTATGCTTAGGATTGGGTCTTGTCCATCACATCATTCTCCCAATGATGTGATCCCGTTATCAATGACATCTAATGTCCATGATGAGGAAACCATGATCATCTATTGATCAACGAGCTAGCCAACTAGAGGCTTGCTAGGGACACATTGTGATTTATTTATTCACACATGTATTACTGTTTCCTGTTAATAAAATTATAGCATGAACAATAGACGATTATCATGAACAAGGAAATATGATAATAACCATTTTATTATTGCCTCTAGGGCATATTTCCAACAAACTCAGGGTCACCTCTCAGGAAAATGGCAAGAATCTTTCTAATCCTTTACTGATAACCAAAGGGAATAATTAGTGACTAGTGAATAATTCAACTTAAAAGCCATCGAGCTCAAGGAAGCACCGACAATGGAGAAGTTGGACTACAAGTATTTCAACCACTGCTTTCTCCTTCAACAAGGATGAGCAACGATCCTTTAATAAATGTTTGTATTCTAGGTCATTACGCAACCAAATATGCAATATGATGTTTAGTTAAATGTGTAATGGATGTTTATTAGTTCAATTATGCAATGAGATGTACAATGATGTTTTTAGTATGCAGATATGTTGTTGCTTTAAACATAGCAGGTTGTTCTTGCAGGCAGATCAAGTCACATCACATTTGATCCTCAAGACGAAACCGTGATGATTGTCACCATAGCACACACTTCCATTAACTCAATTGTGTGGAGTGGACCATACAATTTTCAACACAAAATCGTATGCCTTGACATGAGTTGCACTTACAAAGCTATGTGTGAAACTTCACACACATTGTAGTGTTATCCAAACGCGTGTGATACTTCGAGTCATCGCAAACAACTCATTTAAACAAATCATTTTCCAAAGAAAACACACAACTCAAAAATAATTTGTGTGTGTTAAGATTATCACACACACATTTTTCTTCCTGATTGTGTGCCCTTTCTCTCGCACGGTTTGAATATCAAAATTATGTCCGATGGATGATCTTCACACACGTTTAGTTTTCTCGCAAACGTTTTTATTTTTCTGTTTGTATCACATAATTTGCTCCAAAGATGCATGATAGATGTGACTTCTTAGAACCATATGTGAAGTCCATAAACAAATGCCATCAATAGTCAGGCTGCCTACAAAGGTTGCTACAGATTCACCTAATTCTTTCTCTACTTCATTGCATCCGAGCTCGAGGCATTGTCGTCCAGACAAGTTTTCAGCATGGTGTACGCTAAATGAGTAGTAAACATGTCTTTCTTATGAAAAAAGCATGCCCAAAATTCACCTTGTCTATTGGGAAGGGGGACGCTCTTGATCACCTCGTCTTCCAGATAAACGCTTCTTGCGGCTTTTGGACGTTCCATGAGGCTGAGGTATTGCCAACGAAATCATTAACCTTATCGCATGTGATGCCGATAGACATGCAATCGGCCGCATTGTGCGCTCGCTTGGCATCCATTGATCGTTTCATTAGTGACTTGTACACACTACGAATCTGAAGACGCCATTAACAACATGGAGGTAGACGAAAAGTCATGCTATTATCTCATCTGGCAAGGCCACAAACCGTGTTCGCTTCTGAAACACAACAAATGAAATCATGGAAGAAGATGTCAGTAAAAGCAACGGACAATTGGTTTCAAACCAAATGTTTATCTGTTTACACATTACGAAGAACATGGTAGGCCATGATTTCAACATAAACAAATGACTAATGAAGAGAAATCTTAATGAAAAGTTATCATGGTGTAATATCCCTTATCTCCGTGGTGATAAGATGTTTTTAATGGAACATTGTGATTCCATACATCACGCAGGTCCGGCCAGGATGCTGGCCCGACAAATGTTTACATTGTCCGGGAGAGCCTCAAGCCAAGTCTCCTCCTATTGTCTAACAATAAATCAAACAGTAGGCTACGACAAATCATGCCAGGATATGGCAAATCTGTGGCTGCTGTTAAGCCCAAATTCTCTGACTCACCATGCTGGAAAGCGATCCTTAAAGTCAAGGATTAATATTTTGTGGGGAGGAAAATTAAAATTGAGTCCGGAAATATTGCCAGGATATGACAGGATTCAATTAATGGGCTTCCTCCATTTAAGGATCAATTTCCTTTGTTGTTTGATATTTGTAATGAACCTGATTGCACTGTGGAAAATATGCGCTCGATGGATGATTATTCCTTCTTTAGAAGAAGGTTAAACCCGGAGCTTAGAGTTCAATGGAGAGAGATGCATAATACTATTTCTGGTATTGCGGCTTACTCGTGATAGTGATAGAGTGTCATGTGGCTTGACTGGTGATGGCAAGTTTACTACCAAATCCATGTATAAGTGGTTGGAGAAACCACCTCATGGATGTCATTACAAGTGGATTACCCTTGAAAATTAAAATCTTCATGTGGCAGTTGTCTCAAGATGCAGTGTTGACTAGGCATGTGATGAAAAAGAAAAAAATGGCCTGGAAATCACAGATGCTCCTTTTGCCGTCAAAGGGAAACTTAACAACATCTTTTCTTTACTTGCCCTGTTGCTAGAATTGTGTGGAGATCTGTAGGGGTTACTCTAGGGACTGAATGCTGCCCCAATTCATATTGGCAATATTTTTCTTGGTGTAATGCTTTTTTGCCGGCTGGAGGAAAGTATTACACGGTGGGCCTTGCGGCTGCGTGCTGGGCTATCTGGTTGGTTCGGAACAGGGCTACGTTTGAAAATAAAATGATCAAAACCCCATTCAAAATTATGTTTTTAATGTGTTCGTTCATCTTATATTGGGCACGACTCCAACAGGAAGGCAATGCGGGGGAACTATGCTCTAGCACGGAGACGATGAGATCGAACACTATGCAGCTGATGAAAATGTACGAGGCGGCCAGACAAAAGATCACAGGGGAATAAACAACTCCGGAAAATCTTCGAGCACGTTGATGGAGACCTCCTGTAGTTTGATAGTCATCATGTCTGTTTGAGTTTGAGTTTGGATCTGTTTTAGTTGGTATTTTGATGTTCTGTGCAGTGCTAGATTTTACGCCATGGCATTCGTTTCGATGGCGAACGTATGTCCATGGATAAACTAGCAAATTGCCGGAGCGATTATTGTCCCAGTATTTTCTCTTTCCTGTGATACTCTGTGAAATTGTTGTATTTCTGTTTTTTTTTAATGAAAAGGGGTGTTTGCTCGGCTCGAAAAAAGTAGTCTGCGACATTAGTGACGGTGATTGGAAAGGATCGGCCAAAGGTACGCTAATGGGTATAAACCGGATCGAGCAACTTGTTTGTTATGCTCCCTGGAAATTTCTCCCCTCGATCTGTCCGTTGTGATTTCTTTTAAATGAAATCGAAAAGGGAGCTCTCTTTATCAAAAATATTTGCATGCCATGTTTTATTTATATAATAATGGTATGAATTTGTGGAAGATAAATTTTCAAAAAAATTATATTGGGTAAACTGTGTGGACCATTTATATACTTTGCAAAAATTATTATGTATTGTTAATTTGTTATTTTAAAAATGGTTTTGGTCAAAATAACAGTGTTGTACATTATTTTTTGACCGGACAATGGGATACCACCCTTGTTTGTTGTTTTCCTTTAAAACGAAACTACTCTCCGTTCCAAAATAAGTGTCGTTGATCTAATATAAAATTTACGTTAACTTAGTATAAAATAGACATTTATTTTAAGACGTATGGAATATATTTTTAAAATGCCAAAGCAATACAGTACAAAGGACAAATCTGCACAGTGATTTTCTTAGACTGTAACCAAATTTATACAGTGACCTTCAAAACATGGCTAAATCAAAATAATAAAGATAGTAATATTTGGAATAGAAAAACTTTGAAAGAACCATTACCTGCTTCCGGCCGGCCTTGTCCGCTGATGCATACTCCGGCGTGCGGGGTAATGCGGACAACCTATCCGGCGTCTTCGCCGTCTCTGAGACCCTCCCCGCCGTCGGCATCATGAACCTGGCACCCCACTGAGGCGTTACGGCTAACCTGGGACTCCGCTCTGGGGTCTGCGCGAACCCGCCGGCGCCCCAGTCCGGCGTCGGCATGAACCGAGGGCTCCGCTCTGGCGTCTGCGCGAGCCCGCCGGTGCCCCAGTCCGCCGTCGGCAGGAACCGCGGGCTACGCTCCGGCGTGACAGCGCCGTTGGCGGCGCAGAGCTGCATGATCTTAGCGGCCGCCTCGGCGGCGTCCCGGCTCTCGCCCATAAGCTTGGCGACCTGCGCCTTGGGCAGGCGCATCCTGAGCTGGACCGGCCCGCCCTCGGAGGCGGAGGACATCGGGGAGGACGGCGCGGTGCCGGCGCCGGCCGAGGTCGGGAAGGTGAGGTCGGAGGTCGAGCGGCGCGTGAGCATGAGCGACTCGAGCCTCTCGCGCGCGCCGACGTGGAGCGCGCCGGACCAGGCGCGGCGCGGGGGCACGGTGGGGTGGGGCAGCGCCACGAGGAAGTAGAGCCGGCCAGGCCGGAGCAGCGCGTCGTGGTCGAGCGGGCGCGCGCGGACTCCGAGCAGCTTGACCTGCTCCGACTCGAGCAGCTGGAAGCCCGGGTGGTCGCCCAGCACCGCGCCCGCGTACGCCGGCGGCTTCACCCTGAAGGCGGTGCCGTCCAGCTGCATCACCTTGGCGCCCTTGCGCCGGCCGCCGATGCTGTTGCCCATTGCCTGGCCGGCCGCCGCTCCTTCCTCCCACGCTACGCTTTCTTCCCGGTGGCGGCTGCGTTTTCTCTTATCTTTTGCCGCCTCCTCTCCTCCTCTGTTGGTGCTGGTGCTGCGCGATGAGGCGGGGCGTGGGTTCGGTTCGCGTGCTTCTTTGTGCGTGTGGGGTGTGGGGATTTAAAACGGGCCACCGGAAAAGGGACGGAGAAGGTGAGTTCGCGCGAGTAGTGCTATTGAGCTTGACGTGGACCCGTGTATTATTTTCCTTTTCCTTGCCGTTTGGGCGTCTTGCCGGAAAAGGGACAAAGTTTAGCTAGCCGCCCACAATGGCATAGCACCGTGGAAGTGGAAGCAAGGAGGTTAAAGTCGGTTCTGGAGTAGATGTAGTGCATGCATGTCTGATTAACCATGAGTGAAGGATTAAAACACGTTTTGACCGGCCAATGAGGCACGCAGTTCTAGAATGAGAGCAGATCAAGACGTAGAAGTAGCAGTTTCCAAAAAAAAAAAAGGACGTGGAAGTAGAACTAACCGTCATCTTACTAACTTTTTATGCGTACTTGTCTGAACACTTTGGTTATTTTAGGGTGGCAAAGGGTAGATTTGCTTCGGCTACGCAGAGTTGAGGAACCATGCTGCAGGCGTAAAATTTAAATTGGCCATGCAAAACTGACTTGGTACCTAATCGGGCGCCCCACGGTATCGGATCACGTCATTTTTACCAAACGTAACGAGTCCGGCGGGTTCAAGAGCGTGGCAAAATCCGCCGCCCGCCGTGTTACCTTGTGGCCAACTTTTACATGTACAGTTCGCCTTCATTTTAAAAACCCTAGACGTTGATCTTGCACAATAAGAGCAATCTCAACCTCACGACCCAAATAAACGGTCATTTTATTATTTTTTTGTTTGTTTGGATCTGCTCAAGGACATCAACGTCCGCTTCGGCGTTTGGGCCGACGCATGCCTATCCGATCCTTTTTACCGGCGTCGGAAAAAATAAAGCATTTTTCAAAATAATAAACAAGCATTAATTAAACATTAAAAGCCGACCACAAAGGCCGGCGAAAGTCCACGTGTCTCATTATATTAATTAAACATAAAAAAAACCTAAAGTAGGAGGCAGGCGGGGGCGACGGCGGGGCCGGTGAGGTCAACCACAATAGGCGCAGCGTCGACCCAAGGAAACGTCGTGTTCCACAGCGCAGGTGTCTGTGCCTTCGTCGCCTGTCCCGCCGGCGCGGGCTGTGCTGGTGGCGGTGCCAGCGCAGCACAGACGCTCCTCCTCCATCTCCCGTCATTCCTCCTCCATCTCTCGTCGTTCCTCCTCCGTCTCCTTTTCCACCTCCAGTGCTCCGCGCGCAGGTGCTGCCACTTCCAGTGCAGGAGGTAGGCTTCCTCCTGCTTCGGTGTCGCGCCCAACCAGATGGGTGGCGCACTGACCCACTCGCGGAGGTAGTCGGTCCACTTGTAGATCTCCTGCGGCTCTGTGGGCTCGGTCTTCGGCGGAGGTGGCACGACGCAGTCGTCGACGGTCGACGGCGCGATGGCCTCTGCGAGCCCCTGCTGGTACGCCGCCTCCTTCTCATCGGCCTTGCGCTGCTCTTCCTCCTCGCCAGGGCCATCTCCAGGAATTGGGGGGCCCGGGAAGAAACACAAAATATGGTTCATAATTTTTTGAAAATTCATATATGACTAAAAAAGTTTTCAAAGAATACCTCATATTGCGGAGGTCAAATAATACCCCATAGCTATTCATGAAAAACCTCATGCCAAAGCATACATAAATTTGCTCGACAGCACAATATATGTAGAACTGAAAGTCAATGTTTAATGATCAAACCAAATAGATTAAAAATGATAAAAAGGACAAATAATAATAAAGGATACAAAAGAAACCAAATCGAATAGTTTGCTTCATCCCCTCCTCCCATCTGTGTAGACATTATATACTTTTGCTGTTCCAGATCGCCAATGAAAAAAATATTTCTTCATCTTATTTTTCTGCAATAAGAAGTAAAATTGATATACAAGTTAACTAATTCGGATTTAATCCATACATACACACAGTTATTTTTCAGTTTAAAACCAATTAACTGTTCAAATGCATCAATTTAAAAATCAACACATACAACATGTGGGTTCAAACTTAGAATGCAGCTTCTATTGTTGTTTGACTGTCTTGGTCTAAGTAATAAATAAATTACCTATACTGGCCGAGGAGATCAGAAGCACCGGTCTTTCTTGACTTTGGGTGTTAATCATCGGTTTAGCTCCCAGTGGCCGGACGGAGGACGGGAATCACTTTCGGGCAAAATACGAGTGCTAGCAAGGAGCAACTACGAGGGGAGCTAGATTGGGGAGAGCGGATCTGCAGAATACTAGCATTCACGGATTCACTGCGAGCATGTCAGATCGCGAGAGGCGGCGTCCGCCTGCGAAGGTGAAGGATTGGGGAAAGCAGTCACGACGCTAGGGCTCACGCTGTAGATGGACAACAAACACAAGATGTACCTTCACGATTTTGTTTCAACCGGGCCCCCCACGATTTTGGGGGCCTGTGCGGTCGGCCACTTTGGCCTCCCTCGTCGACGGGCCTGCTCCTCGCTCTCGCGGAGGATAGCTGCCAGCGCCGCCTGAGTAGGCGACCTCAGCCTCCTGGACCTTCTCGCTGACAATGAGCGGGGCCGGCAGAGGGCCTCCTGGCTGCACGTCGCGCACGCCACACCGGCGCTGCTCCTCGTTCTCGACCGCGAACCAGAGCTTCCGGTGGGGAGAGTCGGCCGTGTAGGCAGGGTTGAGTTGCTCCTTCGGCGTCAACACACGCCGATGGCGACTCACCTCCTTCGCGTGCAACCAAGCCGACCGCGGCACGGCCGGCACCGAATCCTCTTCGGATCCAGATGTCAGTGGTGCGAGAGGGTGACAATCGACGTACGACAGCGGTACACAGCGCCCCAGTGCCACCGTGCTTTGTGCATCAGGACGTTGACACGCTAGCGAGGCCGGCGGGGAGATCGCTCGGGGGTAGACGAGGCCTTGCCGTTGTTTTGGAAGGAGCCGGCCGTGTCACGCGATGCTAAGGTTTGGTCGCTGACGAGGTGGCGAGATGGGGGGCGGGTGGGTTCTGAAAACAGATAAGGCCAAACTCATCGCACGCTCGAATTAAAAAAGATCGACCATGAGGGGTGGGGGAGGGGACAAGAGGCTGTAGTTACAGAGAAGGGGACAAGATGTTGTAATTACCACATACGAGCAGCTTCTTTGGCAGAGCTTCTCCACTCACGGTATCGGATCACGTCATTTTTACCGTGCTAGCAAACATAACGAGTTCGATCGGTCGAAGAGCATGGCGAAATCCGCCGTCCACCGTGTTATCTTGTGGCCAACTTTTACATGTACCGTTCGCCTTCATTTTAACAACCTTAGACGTTGATCTTGTACCACTAAGAGCAACTTCAACCAGCCGACCAAACGAACGGCCATTTCATTTGCTTTTTGTTTGTTTGGATTGGCTCAGCGGATACCAACATCCGCTTTGGCGTTTGGGTCGACGTATGCGTCCAACACTGGTCCGATCCATTTTTGCCGGCGTATGAAAAAAAATAAAGCATTTCTGAAAATAATAAACAAGCATTAATTTAATATTAAAGCCGACGATGAAGGCCAGCGAGAGTCTACGCGTCCCATTACATTAATTAAACATAAAAAAACCTAAACTAGGAGGCAGCTCTAGGAAGCGGCGGCGACGGCGGGGCCGATGCGGTCAACCAGAGGCGCAGGACTTGCCCAGGGAACGCCGTGTTCCAGAGCACAGTTGCCTATGCCTTCGTCGACTGTCCCGCCGACGCGGGCTGTGCTGGTGGCTGTGGCAGCGCAGCACAGGCGCGCTCCTCCTCCTCCATCTCTCGTCGTTCCTCGTCCGCCTCTTTCTCCACCTCCATGTGCCGTCGGCTTTCGGCGCGCTCCGTTCGCAGGTGCTGCGACTTCGAGTGCATGAGGTAGGCTTCCTCCTGCTCCAGTGTCGCACCCAACTAGATGGGCGGCGCACTGACCCACTCGCGGAGGCAACCGGTCCACTCGTAGACCTCCTGCGGTTGTGTGGGCTCGATCTTCAATGGAGGTGGCATGACGCAGTCGCCGGAGGCCGGCGGCGCGATGGCCTCCGCGAGCCGCTGCTGGTACGCCACCTCCTCCTTGTCGGCCTTGCGTCGCTCTTCCTCCTTGCTCTCGCGGAGAACATCTGCCAACGTCGCTTGGTGGGCGACCTCAGCCTCCTGGTCCTCCTTGCTGACGATGGGTTGGGGCAATAGAGGGCCTCCTACGGTCCTGCCTGCACGTCGCGCACACCACATCGGCGCTGCTCCTCGTGCTCGACGGCGAACCAGAGCTCCTAGTGGGGAGAGTCAGCCGCGTAGGCAGGGTTGAGCTGCTGCTACGGCGTCAGCAGACACTGACGGCGACTCACCTCCTCCGCATGCAACCGCGCCGACCGCGGCATGCCGGCATCGGGATCCTCTCCAGATCCAGATGCCAGTGGTGCGGGAGGATGACATCGGTGTACGACAGCGGGACGAGGTGCTCCTACCGGGACGCTGACATGCTAGTGTGGCCGGCGGGGAGATCGGCGGGGGTAGACGGGGGCCTTGCCCTTGTTTTGGAAGGAGACGGTCATGGCACGCGATGCTAGGGTTTGGTCGCCGACGAGGTGGCGAGATGAGGACGGATGGGTCTGGAAGCAGATGAGGTGAAACCCACTGCATGTTCGGATTAAAAAAGATCGACTACAGCCGTCGTAAATATGTTGACCGCAGGTGTCGCATCCGCGCTAACGCATTTCGGTCCTAAATTTGTGTCGGAAATGAATTCGCGCGGACGCGTTTTAGGAATGAATCAATGTGTTGGTTCATCTCTTTTAATCGTGCGGTATGAAATGGGCGGCTCCCATGAAATGGATCGCCCGTTGGAATTACTCTGACCAATAATTCCATTTCTGTTAAGGAGCTTGGGTTCGTACGTGGCGCTCCAGCAACAACAACGCGTCGTGTGCGTCCTTCACGGCACATTTCGGTGCAATTACAGTCTTCCTTTTTGCGCCCGTCACGGCACACGGGACCGGATCGAGGAATGTCCTCCTCCGGCGGCGGCGAGGTCATGCGCGCGCATGCATCGTATTAATGCAGCCAAGCCGCCTAGCTAGCCGTGGGATCGCGTGCCCGGAGGAGTCCGGTGATCCACGGCAACCGTCGTGTCGCGTCCGGGATCGGATCTGCAATTCTGCATGCGGACGGACGCGCGCGGCCGTTGTCGTCTATGGGACTGTTGCCGGACTTTTCCCTGCGATTGTGTGCATATGCATGTTTGAACCGATCGAGTTTCCGTCGTGAGGCACTCAATTAACCTGGTCGTTCCTCGCACTGTTAGATGTTCTAAGCGCCTGACGGGCCAATTTGCTACTACGAGATTAAAGATCTGCAAAACGAACAGGTTAATAACCTCAAAGTTTGCAGCGGTGTGAATTTTTACTTCCTAAAAGATGCTACGGCGACCATGAAAAGATGATGCTGCTGCTAAACGGTCATAGACTACTGTAGCTCGTTAGACTAGCCAACCATGTTGATAGTGTATGCCTACTCTGGACCTCTCTAGGCACGCAGCAACGAAGAACGAGTCTTTGTCTTGCCACCAAATGTGCCACGACCGTCCGAGACTCATGACCTACCAATCCATATACCACGTACACCACGTCTTTCCTTTTTTTCATCTCTCCACCCTCCCAGGATCCTGACTCAGCATCCTGCATGACATGTGCTCGATCGTCACGACCCACCTTCCTTCTTTCCGGCGGGAGCGAGCTAGCAAAGCACAACATGGCCGATATCTGATACTACGTGCATGCATGATGTTCTTTCTGCTGCTGTGGTCGTTGGGCTTATCTCCATACGGTTTCCTTCTTGGCAGGGAATCTGCAACGGCATCCATCTAAGTCTAGATGTAGTAAAAGCCAAGTACTGGCTTTGGCTCTCTTGTTTTGTATCCATCTCGTCGTTTTCGCCGGTTGCACCTGCGCAGACGTCTTCCCGGCCAGACAGCTAATTAGGACGGTTGTCCACTTCCTGTCCTTCGTATGCTTATCAGGTCCCACTCGCGGTGTGTATGCACCTGCAGGCTGCAGCTATGGGTTGCTGTCATCCCGTTGCTACTGTCGACGGTCAAGTTTGCTCCTCCAGTTTCAGCGTGGAGTGTTCATTTTGGACTTGTATGTACGTACGTACCAGACTACCAGTACTAGCTAACGACTTTGGGGGCAGGGATACGAAGGGCCGAACGTACATCCGGCACATGCGGTGCGGGTGTGAGATGCGACACGCCTCGCAGGTCAGCTGAGTGGGTGGCCGCGCCGGCGACGGCCTGGCCAATCAATCGGCCGGCGGTCGCGGTTGTTGTTGGTGCGGCGCGAGCGCGAGCGCGCGAAGGAAGGCATCGAAGTCGCACGGCACGTAGGCGTCCACGGGGAACGTGGCGCGCGGCAGGGCAGGGCAGGGCAGGTGCGATGCGAACGGCACGTATGTTTGAACCATGCGAGCGGGCCTCGAGGTGAAGCCAGCTAGCTAGCCAAGCCGATGGAGTTCTGCCGCATTCGCACCGCGCTGGTGTGGTACGTAGTACCGTGCATGGGTGTCGGCGGTGATGCTGCATGATTGCTCGGAAAAGGTTGAAATTAGCCCGCGAACGACCGCCGGTGCCATTTTTTAAAAACCAATACATTTTCAAAAAAAAATTGAATTGGCTAGGTCGATAGGCCTCTCGGCCCTGTCTAGTTGGTATATCATCTTTAAATTTACGAAATCACCGCAGACGTCTCGTCGTTGACGAAAACGTCTCGTTTCAAACACGCATCGTCAAATTTTTTGAAATAAATCTAAAAATAATAGAAACATCAGGACTTGAATCCTCGTGGATCGGGAATACCACTGTCCCTCTGACCATCCAACTACATATTGGTTCATGAGGCGGGGATTGTTGGGGTCAAAACTCCGTACCCTAGCAAGTTATGTTTTCGTGGGTCTAAACTCTGAACACGAAATATGAAAGAGACAGCTTGTATTCCATGGGGCACGGGTGCATGTTATGATGAGAAATGCGTTGAAATCCCTCACTCGATTCCTCATGCTTTCGTCGTCATGAGTCATGTTTTTTTGGCTCGTTTTATGTGTGGTCTTGCTACTACCTCTGCTCCAAAAATATAAGACGTTTTGGTAGAGTAGAGCATTTCGGAGACCAAGCTCCATGAATATTTTAATTTAAAATATTTACAGTTTTAAAAAGGTTGTGAAAAATACAGAAGCTTCATGAATGTTTTAATTTAAAATCTTTCAATTTTAAAAAGTTTTAAAAGATGCACCCATGTATACAAGGATGTAATGTGTATGTGTGTATAATTTTCAAAGAAAATACCTTGAATTGTCAGCTGCAAAAAAAAAGAACTTTTAGCATGAACAATACATGTGTTAAAAAGGCATATTTTTCCTTTTGTGTAGCTCTTATTTTAACGTATTTTCACCTTTAAAATTTACACACATGTATATTTTATCTCTAGATATCGAAAAAGACTTTCGCCCCGTTCTATATATAAAGCAACAACCACCAACAAACAGAATCGATACAAACCACAACACACAACAAAAGAACCACACTCTTCCAGGGCCAGATACATAGGTGCCAAAGGGCTACAACAAACTTGGTCTCGAGATATGTGTGTATTTTTTTCAAAAGTTTTCCAAACTGAAAATTTTGAATTTAAAACTATTCAAATTAAGGCCTCCGTGAAACCCGGTCCTTGTTTGGCATTATTGGTTTTGGTAGGCTAAATGGCCCACCAAACCTTTATATTTTGAAACAGAGGTAATATTTCTTTGTTCCAAGAATGGAGGCTTGCTATGAAGGATTTTCTGATTTGAGAGATCGACCCACCATTGTTGCTTTGAGATTTGTGCTAGGTATGTTTTTAGTAAAAAAATATCTTATTTCAAAATTTATCATGATGTTCAATCATGTATCAAAACGCATGTGAAACAAGTGCACTCTTATTTATGGATACACAACAAAATATTTATGAAATACGATCAATTAAAACACGACACAAATCTCAAAACAATGGCAGAAGATAGATATTTCATGCATGGTGGAACACTATTTCTCTACTTTCTCATTGGAAAGGCTTCAATGGCCAGGCCTTTGGCGCATGGAGAGTAAAAGAGCATGATCTTAACAGAGGCGCGTGGTGGGCATGATCTTTCATCCTACTGCCCACAACTTCCCCTGTCGTGTACACCTACGTCCCAACACCATCGACCAGCGTGCCGCCGTTCGCCAGAATGCTATAAAAAACACATCCGCTCTGTCGTCATCTCCTCCTAGTAGCTAGCTAGTAACACTGACGTACTCCATGTTACCACACGTATAAAACTAGCTTTGCTGACCACGCAGACGCAGTGGCACACATGACACATGGCTACCTCTGCCTCCCCCATACGATCACTGTCCCAGGAAGCATCGGCCGCGACGGCGACGGGACGGAGCGGGACGGGAAACGAAGATGCTGCGGCGGGAGACACATACACTACACAACAACCGGAAACCAGCTGCAAAAAAATCTCGCTTCCTCCACACGTTGCCATGGACGGAGATGGAGCCGCACGAGAATGTCTTGCGTTGCATCCATGGAAAGAAAGGAAGATTGTATTGTATTTGTATTGTGAGGAGGGTGGCCAGATTTATCATACTCCATGTGCACTAGCAGTCAGATCGAAGAATAACTAACTTCGGTTGCGGGAATCTTTGAACCCCGGCTTACCTAAATTTCAGGTTCGTCAGCAAGGGAATGTGGGAGCTTTTTTGTGCACATTTTCCATGTACGATTCTTATTCTAGGACAATAAGGACAATGTTGAAATGACCAACTTTGATTAAATACCGAGACATAAACAGTGTGAACAATATGCGCCAACTTAACATGTGCTAGGAATCTAGCTCCTGCTAAAATCAAGATATCAGCTCCGGCTGATTCTTCAGAAACTCTTGTGCTGGCAGGGAAATTTGAGCTAAATTGCATTACCCTTTGTGTGCAAAAAATAATACTAATATAATACGTAGTATCATATTATCTTTTATCACTATATATTTTTGCAATAGGAATGATCTCTGTCCAATTTGGCTCTTAGTTGGAGATCCTGTAAAAAGAAACTTGAACTAGCTAGGGCGTGTCTGGTATTCCACATCCATAGGCATGTGGAAGTGGTGAAAGAAAGAGGACAGAATCTATGGAGCGAATTTTGCAGTGCTCGACCCATCTTTGTATAATGGTTACGGATTAGCAGCACAAGCGTTTCCCAAATCCATAGGCTTTATGTAGAGCTTATAGCATGATTATGACTTTGTCCTAACCGCAAGCTGTCTTATTCTAGCCAAGTGTCAAGTGTGTACTGAGAACCATTTCCTTGCGGCGCCAAACAAAAAGCACATGGCCTAAATTTGGAAGTTACCGGTGCTGGGCTGCTGGCAAAGTGAGGCAACTCTCCTTGAAAAATATTTTTTTTTTTGAAAGTTAGCAGGAGTGCTGCTAAGATTTCATATCAGAAGGGGGTGCCATAAGCCAAGTACAAGGTACCGCAGGGGACACGTGGTTAGCAAACTCAAAGTTCACATAGGCCAAGTACAAGGAAGGTCAAAGTGGCCGATAACAAAGAGAAAGGAAGACCTCCGTCAAGTGCCAAAGAAAAGTAGAGAAAGTCAAACAGCTGCAACGCCCGGTGTATAGCTTTGCTAAGACACCGCAGCCAACCTTAAGTTCCGCTTCAGCCAGGATCAAAGGGAATGGGGCATCCTGCCAGCAGCCAAATGGATGTTTCGTCTCGGATTAGAGTCAGTTCTCCTTGAAATAAGCTAAGCTAAACAAGGGCAAGTCAAATATGTACTGAACCAGCTAGCTCTTCGAGGGCATGAATCAAAGGGGCGATGCTGTAGTCACACCGGCCGATTCCTGAAGCATAGGAGCATTTTTCAGCAAGATGGGGGTCTTGGAAACAGTAATATCAGGATTGCAGAAAAACTGCAGACTGTTGCTTTCCTGAAACAATGCTGGCATTAGCCGTTAGGCATTTTTCTACTCAGGGATTTGGATGGTTCACACCGTGTTCAACGCTGCACGACGAGCGTGCTGATACGTGCGTATATTACTGAAAGGCACGGTTGAGAGAAGGATGGTGATGGGCTGATGGCGTAGGGGTTTTGTGGTTCAGAATCACTGTTTTAACTTGCTCGCAAGAGGCTCAGAACATCTCGAACGGTTTCACTTGTCTGGAAAGGCACGATTGGCGCCTTTTGGACCCATTTTCAGGTTCGAAATTCACACACTGACTGCGAGTGAGTTCAACCAAAAGTGGTCTGCATTTTGGATCATCAGCATAGCATGCATGCGCTTCAGGTTTGAAAGACTGCATGCACCAATGACCAAACCACATTACCATGTCATCTATACTTTTCACGGCACACACACACACCTTCTAAAAGTGATAACGAACCACAGATCGATCCACTGGGGCTGGAAAAATCAGAACTGTCGAAACAATTATGGATCCAGCCAGTATTAAACAGTTCAGGATATAAATAGGCCTAGCAATGACAGGCCCAGCGGTGGATGCTTCACCAACCAGCGAGTTAAATCACTTAACAAGGTTGTCGCTCTTAAATTGTTTGGGCTCTGATCGAGTTGCCGGACGATGACTCGCTGTGAGGGACCCCGTTGGCGAGTCCTTGCTGCACAAAGGACATGGAACATCGGCATTGCCTGTTTCTTTCAATAATACAGTATCGATTTGCCTTCCACAAATTTTCCTCTGCCTCTTTTGTTTGATAATGCACTATTCTACTCCTTAGCACGGTTCGTTTGGACCCTTGCATGGCTGCTTCTGTAAAAAAATGCAGGAGGAGGATGGTGCTGGACTGCTTGGATCGACACATTTCGTGGAAACATTTCCACGACGCGACCGGTGATGATGATGATGATGAAAAGACCAGCTAGATTTATGGGCTTAAATAGCATCTCGTCGCCCTTATTTTCTATGCTATATTGCTAGCTAGAATAGGTTAGTTTTGAACCAATCCCATCTCAAGACGCAGCAGTGCTGGAGACACCTGACCCGGCCAAGCCAACTCTTGTTTGGCACTTCGAGAAGATAGCAATACTTTCAGACAGAAGAAAAACGAGCAGAAGTTCCAATTTTGCTTCAAGAGAAAAGGTAAACGAAAGAACATGAGCAGAAATTAGTAAGCAAGATGAACTGAAACCAAACGGCTTCGTGCTTAATCAGGCCGATACTTGTAACGAATCATAAAGGTCGCCGGACAGCAACCGTGCGACCTGGCCGGACGGTCGCCGGAGAGCAGCCCGGCGAATTCAACCTGCGCAACGGGTGGTCGTAATTGACCTACCGCGCTGCACGAGCCAGAGCTAGAGAGAGAGAGAGAGAGGTTTCCTAACATCATCTTCACATCATGAGACGGTCACCACGACGCCACGGCAACCAAAGAGAGAGAGAGAGAGAGACAGACAGACAGAAATGTTGAAGACTTGCACAGGTGAAAACTGATTGATTGCTCGGCGCTTCGCACTGCTCAGAAATGCTGAAGAAGTCGGAAAGTTGCAGGAGGAGAGACGGCGGGGGTAGGTGACTGGCGAGACGAGAGCATCCATCGCGGCCGCACAATCACGAGCAGAATAACTACCTAGAGAAGTCCGTGTCTGGCCAATCGGTCACGGGCCGGTTTACCGTTCTTGCGCGCTTCAAACCAGAGCACCATGCCACCAATTGAGCGCATTTTTTTCCTTCGTTGCGAGAGCGTGCGCACCTTCTTTCGTTGCGCCTCGCAACTTCCCCGGCCAATTCTTTGACCACGCCAACACCAACTCGTGCATTTGGACTTCAGGAGATGCTACAAATTTTTAGAGCACCTTTTTTTCAGCACTAGCTGACCGACAGTTTGCTTCGGTGGCTGGTATTTATTCGCAATATTCGTAGAAAAACTGAACTGAAGAAACAGGAGCAAACAGTCGAGTGAGAGTGAGCGCAGGATAGGAAAAACGCACCCTTTTCAGGTGTGATAGGGTTTGAGATCGTCTCTATGTCCGTATGTGCATCACGCATTTGACAATTCGGATCCGGCTATATTTGGTTGGTCTCGCTGATGGAGAAGCCGGGGATGGTGTGCAGTTTGACCCATGAAAGGGGCGTCTGTTGGGTTGGGTCATGGAATGGAATGTGTGAACGCATGATCGAAGCAGTCAAATGTTAGAAGAGTTGGGCCACAGGATTTCGTCAACGGGTAACACCCTCGCACACACACACACACCGTTTAATCATCATCATCAATTCACCAAACCGTTTCATAAAATAATATTCCCTTTGGTTTGGTACTCTAGCTTAAAAAACAGTACCCCGTTTGGTATGGTTAGCCTCAAGTTTTGTTTTGTTTTGTCATTGTTATCTTCGAGTGTTAGTACTCAGCACGCACTGCCCACCTCAGTTTTATCAGAGGATTTGGAAAATCCTATAAAGACACGAGCGATTAGCGCAAAGCTAGAATTTCAGTGCATCTTCCTGACCGGATTGTCATTGAATCAAAGCGCAAATGAGTAGTGGGGTCAGAAGATTAGGCAGGTTGGGGCAGTGTGATATGAAAAGATGGAAAGGTTTCGTGGTCTTGAGAAAAAGCAACCTGGCACGCTGGTAAAGGGTCTTGACGCTTTCAAAAGCCGCCGGATTTGGCCCAATCAGGGCGATGTCAAGCTACTGTGTTGCATGCCATTGGAATGGAACTTCCATATGCATGAATAAGTTGCTTGACCAACACTACTGCTGTGAATGATGATTCAGTGAATGAAACGAGCACCAGGGGGCGGTGAAAGTGAAGATTGACTTACCATTACCAGTACTCCGTCCATTGCGAAGGGAATGGCAGCATGATTACCATCTCGTGTGTCATGTGTGTACATGCATAAGTGGTAGATACACTGGATCGAGGGTGAACATGAATTGGAGTTCAAGGGACTGGTGAGTGGAAACTTGAGCACATGCAACTTACTGATATTCTCCGGGAGTAGCTTTATGTTATGCCTGTCTATGTCTATCCTAGACTTTGTGATATACGTATATCTGAGCACAGCTCCCAGCCTCCCAATACGAACAATTTCTTCCACGATCCTTGCTCAAAAGTGTTACTGTAACTTAGAAAATGTGCCAACTACAATCTTTGTGATGATAATTAATACTACTAGTAAGGTTGTGTTTGGTTGAACTGCAGATTCTAAAAAAGCTATTGTAGAAAAGCTGCTGCAGAAAAGCTGGAAGCTGAGAAGTTGATGATATCCCAGCTTTGAAATTTACACTAGGAAGAAGATACAGATTCTCAAAAACTGTCTTGAACATTTACGCTTTTGACTAGCTTTTAGCTTTTCAAAACAGAAGTTGGTAAAAAAATTGTAGAAAGACATCAAAGTGCTTGACAGGTGATTTAGGACCTGGAATTAGCAAAGCCATCATGAAATTTGACTGATCCATGCATACCCACGGTGGAAGGTTGTATGGTATAACAAACACAGGCCACATACTATAGGTTGTGTTAAAGTTTCCAAAAGGATTGAACCCATCAGTGGCAATGCCAAGTCTAAAGTTTCTGGCATCTTTTGCAAATTCTGGATATTGTTCATCAAAATCTTTCCATGCATCACCGTCAAATGGATGACTCAATTCCTTCTCACTGGGCTGCCCCTTTAGCTTGTGCCATTGTGCTTCTTCTGCTCCTTTTTTGGAAAGAAACATCCTCCTCAACCTAGGCACCAATGGGAAATGCCTCAACACTTTCTGTGGAATCTTCTTTCTAGCAGGGTCTTTCCACCTTGATAGGCCACAAACTGGGCAGTTGTCATGCTTGGCATATTGCTTTTTGAACAAAATGTAATTATTGAAGCACACATGTATAGACTCATACCCAAGGCCTAATTCCTTTAGAAGGTTCTTTGCTTCCTCGTATGATTTTGGGAGCATATTGGGTTCAGGGAATGCTTCAGCCAATATCTTCAATATATCAGTAAATGCACTATTTGTGATCCTATGGCATGACTTCAAATGAAGAAGCTTGACCACAAAGGAGAACCTCAAAAACTTGGTACAACCATGATAAAGTTGTCGCTTTGCCTCTTTAATCACATTCTTGAAAAAAGACTCATGCTCAGAAGGATTTTCAGATTCACTTTCAGCTTGTTCTACTGTTGTGCGTAGGTCTCCAAGCATCTCCTCAAATCGATCAGCGCCATTGTTACCATCGGCGGTGTCATGCACATTAATAGGATCTTCAATCACATGAACATCAAAGTCTTCTCCATGATATATCCAGCGAGTGTATGTACTTTCCATGCCATACGTCAATATATGTGTGTTCACAATAGTCTGATGCTGGTATTTATGATTAAGGCAATTTCTACATGGGCAGAGTATTTTATCATCCTCGCTGAATTTCTCTTGAATGAAGTTCATAAATTCTTTGACACCTTCTATGTACTCACGGGAAAACAATGTGCGATGAATCCAACATCTATCCATCTGCATTGCAGAAAAAGAAGTAAAGATATATCATCACTGAAGAGACATGACTACAAATAACATACAACCATAAGTGGAGACTTTTAATGGCTAGATAAATAAAATAACAACAAGTTAGAATAGAGGGAGCTGGCTGTAGCCATGTAGTCAGGTAGTCACAAGTATTAAGGATTTAAGGTAGGATCAAATTTTGGACAACTCCCTCTAGTGTGGTATTTATTTCCCCTTTTATGCATTCATTCGTATTTATATATTGGTGTTTTCGTATTTGCTGGTTAAAATAGTTTAGTAATGTTTACAAAATACAAACTGTGGTATTTGTCATATGAGAAAAAAAATCAGTGTTCAAGACAAACATGTCTGATCATATCCATTCATTCAGGGCTAAGGCAGGCAACAACCATGGCAAGAGAAAATCTGAGTGCGTTCTAATAAACTGCAAGTTTGTTGCTAGCAAATCTGGGTGCATCCTGCAACAGAAAATCTAAAGAAAGGAACAACTTGTATACAGTACAAGTTTGTTGATGCTAGAAAATCTGAAGGATAGAGATGATTTCCCTACAGAGACATACCGCTCGTTCCTGGCCCACGTTGATGTGGAGAAGAACGGGGGAATGTCTGGTGCATCAATGGAGGGCGGCGGCTAGCTCGTCCGTGCGGCAATGGCAGGCGGCGGCTGGATCGTGGGCACGACAATGGCGGGCGCGCGGAGGCTGGCTCGTCGGCGCAGCAAGGGCGGGCGGCGGCGAGGCAGGAGGCCGACAGGATCTTGAAGATAATGCCGAGAGAGACCACCCCGCCGGACCTGACAACCCTCGCCGGGGCAGTCGTCGGTGGCACTGGCGGTACTGCAGCGATGGCCTCGATCTGAAAATTGGGGATCCTCCCAATTTTTTTCTTTTGAGAAAAATGAATGGGCCAAAGAAGGGGCATATACGCGACATCAGCAGGACGACAATCCATGACGGTTTCAATGGTGTATACGAAAAATTGCTAGGCCCGACTAAGCCCAGTTCTTCGATTCATGACGGTTTCCGTGACGGTATCCGGTCATCCGTCATCAAGGGTCTGCTGTCCTCTGACCCAATCGCGGCTTACTAATCGGTGACGGTATGTGTGACGGATTGAGGAACGTCATCTGAATTCCGTCATGGATCAACAGATTTCTTGTAGTGAGCCTAAGGAACGCCAGATTATTTGGCAGGACAGATAGAGTCAATGAGTGGGACCTTGTGTCTCTCATTTTTCAAGAGCAGCTTTGGTCTTGTTAGAGTAAAACGAGATTGAATGAAAGTGAATGGACGATTAGTCCTGATTTCTATTGATTCTCAAGTATATATACATCTGGAAGAGGTGCGAAGAAGAGGTGTCGCATCCCTCCAGAACAGGTGCCTGTTGGCCATAGAGGAAGAGAAGACACGACTGTTTGGGGTTGGACACATTCCTTGGCTAATTAATCTACTAATTAATTTCTAACACACCCCCCTTGTACAACACCGCTCCTTGAATGTTTCATCGTTGAAAGCTTCTTGCATATAAATCTTTCATCTTGAGAAATCTTCCAGGTAATCTTGAGAGTCTCCCCCAAAAACCCTATGGGAAAAATATGAGGAGAATAGAGTAGATATGTTGCTAAACTCCTTCAAACCCAGTGGGAAAAATAAGGAGAAAATGATGCAACATATGATGATCATTGTCTCTTGATAACTCATATGAGAAAACCTTTGAAGTAGGAGAAAACTCATTGATAAGTTTAGAGAACAATTAATATGTCTTGAGTACTTCCTTTAAAAATGCTGGTAGGGAAGATAGAAAGTATGACATATGATCTTTGAGAAGATATTGCCTCACTAAAAACCATTATGAGAAACTTTGAGAGAAAACTCATAAGGGAAAATAGTGCAATCATACATGCCACTGAAAACTCCTTTAAAACCCAGTGGGAAAATATAAGGAGAAAATGATATGGCATATGTAGATACTTGTGTTTATATTATGTCGTTAAAAACCTTTCATGAGAAACCGTTAGGAAAAACTCATCAAAGAAAAAAGAGTACAATATATGCAATCTAATGATTGTTAATAGGTTATAGTTTCGGAGATTACTCCCCCTGAATTTTGCAAATACGAAGGATGTCTCATACCATTCCATTGACATGAACGTGAGATTGTGTATAATCTGTTGGATTATAACAATATTTTGTTTGCAAATTATTTCCTCACTTTTCTATAATCCGTGAGGATAAGTAATTTCCGAGCAATGTGATTTATGATATTGCTCTTCATATAACCTATAGGTATTGAGTAACACAAGTGGAAGTATCTTGATAAATCAAGTTATGTGATTCTGATGAATCTCAACCACATAATTTTGAGTGTGGTTAATCATTCTGCCGAGCCATACATATCTTGCAATGCTTTTAGATAAAGCAATTATGTCAGAATGATAAGTGGGAATAACCGTTAAAGTCCTATTTACTTGACTTCCATATGTAGGCTATTGTAGCAAATGCAGTCATTGATATGGCGTTGTTTGGATCAAATAAAGAGCCAATATCATTATATCATATCATGGTCATAGCTTCTATTTCCTGATGGAAATATTCAAGATTTACTGTAATTTTCAGATATAAGATGATAATACTTATATCAACCATATACCTTTTGTTTGGGGTTGCACTCCGAATAAAGATAGCAAATATAGTGTCAGACCTCACGTAGTTTGCAAGTATACGAGTGCTTTGACATTAGTGAGATATAGAACTTCAGGTCCTAGTTTCTCTTCAATATCACCCCTAGGTATGAATGGATTTGTACCTTATCAAAGGTAGTATTACCATACATGTATTTTGTTGTTATGATATATCCACACTAAACTTCTCGTATATGTTTTGGATATATGTAGACTGATACATATTCTTGATAGAATGCTCAAGTTGTAAACTTAAGCTAAATTTGGTTAAATCCAAATTTTCCGTCTTGAGATGATTTTATGTATGTTTAGGTCTTGTAGAGACATTGATGATGAAATCATCGATATACACAGAGGTGATATAAGGAATTCAAATTTGGGATTCCTTTGTTAACACATAAACAATCATCATTCTTTCAATAATCCTTCGGAAGAAGGAAATCATTTAGTCGGTAGTACCATATGATTTCCGACTATTTTGAGCCATAGAGTGACTTCTAAAATTTTACACAAATATGTTGCGATTTATTTTGGAGTTGAAATTCTAAGCCCTTGAGGGACTTCGTTATAAAATTCCGAAACAAGTGACCCATATGAGTATGTAGTCACTGCATCCATTAACTGCATGGATAATATTATTTGTACTACCAATGATATTTATTATCGAAACTTAATTCCACTCATACCAAGAGGTTATGTTACATCATAATTTGATGTCGGGTCTCTGCGTGAACACTTTTGCTACAAGCCTCGCTTTCTCACCACCTCATTGACTTTGTCTATGAATGAGAAGTTTTAGTATTCCATATGGAAGATACTTATGAGGATTAGGTATTACTGTGGTAAATACCACTCTTTGATGAGCGAGTGCTATTCTTCATTACTTGCTTCCTTTTATGTGAACCAATATGAGTGCAAGAGGCATTCTACCATGGATTTTGGTTCAGGACCCAAAAGGTTTTAGCAATTTTGAGAAGAAATATATGTCGACAAATGTAGACTTATGTTATATGATTCTGGAGGAATCGATGAAATTTGTGAAAATGTATTTATTCCTTTTAACTCCTTCTGATTTCCTACAACAATGGAGTCAAGGTGTTTCGATGTCCCGACACCAAAACATTTGTGCACATTTATGTCGGGCTTTGCATGATGAGCATCCAGTGAGGTGTCCTTCAACTTGATGTTGAATTACATTTACTAGTTGAGGATTTGATTTCCTCTATTTCCGCGGAAGCATATGCAAGATTATATCTCGTGTGGTCAGATTTCTGCCCCTATTGTTCTCATTTGGGGAGAAGAGTGGTTCTCCACTCTTTGTGACACTTTACTACAGGAATATAAAATTGAGTGACACCTTTGTCATCAGTAAATGTATGTGGCAGATTTGCAATGTGTTGCAAATATGTGATTCTAAACTTCTTGTTCAGAATCTTTGAGTACGTGGATATAAGGACCGAATGTCAATAACATGTCTAATTTATTTCTCGGCATTCTTTGTGGTACTAATCTCCCCTAATGCCGGAAATGTCCTTATTGCTCATGCAATCAGCATACGGGCTGTGAATAATTTTGATTGACGGATAAATTGTTATTCCTCACATAGATCCCTAATTTTTTGTTTGTGAGGGCCTATTGATGTATGCTGGAGTGGTGATATCGGTATGTAACCGAATTATCGCAGATAGGAAATACTTTGTTGATTTCCATGTAATTACTACAAGGGGAAAGTAGTATGATATGTAGTTGGTATGATTTAGATCATACTTACGGTGTATAAGGTCGTATGTTAACAGCAAGAGGCTGGTAAATTTACAATTCTTTAAGGTTGGTCATGTAATTAGTTTCACTATCTTTGATAAGATATCAAATTAAACCATTATGGGTATATACATAAAGTATTATATATAATCATACATTGCTTGTGAAATGAGTTCAACGAAGTTGTCCATTCGAATAAATTTATTCCTTGTTTAGGATAATTTGCTCTTACTTTGAGAAGTTGAGCAATTAATTTAGTTATATCATTCATGGTTTTTGTGACAAGAGACACACTTGAAATCATTTTTTTAATGTTTCTATGAGAACTATGAAGTATCTATATAAGACAACATAATGGTTGAGTAATCCACATATCTTCTGAATGTGTTCAATAAAGAATGAGTGGCTCATTTAGAATTGTAAGGTGAGAGTGCCTTAAATTAGTTTTCCCTATCACACATGTGGTGCACATAGAATCTGATGATTTGGCAAATTTTGCAACTTGTTAAGTTGTCACCAACAGAATTCTCCATATTTTTCTAATGAACCCCAAACCAGGATTGTAAGGCTTAAAGCCAAATATTTTGTAAGATTTAGAAAATTATTTTGTACGAAACAAAACTGAGTATGATTTGATTCATACATTTAAAAAATTATCAAATATAATGTCCAAGAAATAGGATATTGGATACTACACTACATGTAGTAGTACAAGTATAGGCAAACAATATTTTGGGAATAATCGGTTTATTACAAGAGGTCTTCCATATTACTGAAAAATGAATTACGCAAACATATCATAGGCACAAAAGAATTGATCATTTTTTTATTGCACTATATTTTGGTTCTCCTTCTGATGAAGATTTGAGAACATCATTTACCAGAATATTTTCTGGTTGTATGTTTGCAAATTTTCAAATATCCCAATGAACTTATTTGCCTTTTAATAAATTTGCGATGTGGTTTGACCATATGTTTGAGGGTTTGGTAATCATATGTACGATATTTATGTAACCACACATTTGACAAATTTGAGAGTTGTCTTTGTGATCATTTGAAAATGATCTATTCCCTATTAGGAGGTAATTCTGTCTTTGGTTGTCTTTTAGCCACCACTTTACTTTGAAGTCCTCATGGCTATATTTCGTCGCCACTGACTTGGTATTCACTACCAACAAGATTTTCAAATGATGGTATAGCACCTGTGGGGTGAGTCTGATGATTTTAAGAAATTTCATGTTACTTCATCAAGGAAAATGGTAGTACCATCATTAGAGGATGTAAAATGTATTAATGGATTTTCTATCGGATCTGCATATGATGATTTTGATCATGAGATCTCAACTTGAAGTTGATTAAGGTGACAGAATTGTGAGCCGCGATAATATTTGATGTCTTTGAAAAACGAATGGGAGATCATTAGCGATGTGCTCATGCCAGCAAGTTTCTCTTGAGCGAATATTCAAGGTGAATCTATATTCATCCATTGTGTACTTAGTTTGGGAACCAAGTGAAGTTGGTGACATATAAAATGCATATGTGCATCAATAGAATAGCCATGTGTTACATGAAATGATCATGCATTATTTAATTTACTTCTTGGAGTAAAATAAAATATATGGATGAAATGATCTTGTTGAGCAAAATCTATCAAGGTGATGCTTGGTGAACATGGGGTGTAAACCTTCAATATAGTCCACGCGATGAAATCGTTGCTAATGTTTTGGGCTTCATTCATGATAAAAAGTGTGACTTTATAGTCACGGCCAAAACATAGGCTTTGCAATTTTAACATTGCTTAGTCACTATGAAAATAACAACCACAATGTGATGTGGATCTTGCAATAGTGTTTGAGACACTCGTTATAAATTATGGTATCCATCTTGATGGATGGATGACACTATAATTAGAAATAGTGACGTAGGCTCCATTGCCATGCATTTTACGAATGTAATAGAAGGTAATCACATGTATATGCAAATATTTTCATGGTTTCCTATGACATATTCAAGCAAAAATGTGCAAGAACAATATTTACTATGAGAGTAAAATATTTTAAAGAACAACAACAATAAATGCTTCGAAGGAGAAAATTCTAGTACAGTTGATACCTTATAGCCATATGTAGACCTCAATTTATATAGGATAACACTTTGAAGATAATCACCAATATGATGTAGATCTCGCAGTAATAGAAAACATAGTCTGACTATTGTCGGTAGATGTTCATCATTCTATTACCTTATGTTATCTATATTTATGAAAATCACGTTGAAGGTAGTCATACGTCACGATGACATGATGTAGACCTCACAATAGTATTGGATAATCTCTAAGATTTTGAAGTAGATACCAGTATCACCTTATGATATCTTGAGATAGTCACATATTAATATTTGGAAGAGCACTTTGAAGGTAGTCATCTTATCAAAGTGGCAAGACGTAGACCTCACGGTATTGGTGGATAATCTGCAAATTATGTAGTAGATGCCACCAGTACCTTGTGATTCACAAATAAATATGGTAGTCATATTGAGTATGACACTTTGTAATTTTTAATATTTGCAAGAAAAATGTTTTGATTGCAAAAAAAATGTTGTCCTAATGTCATAGGGATGTTTGCGGTAAAGACACACATGGTATCTTAAATTTCAGAGAATGTAAGCAAAAATGAATAATAATTCTTTTTACAATAGTATTACTGCGGTAATACATATACCTCGAAAAGTTAATTTACATACTTATGCAAAAATACAAAGACATGAGGTCTTCAAATGACAATTTCACCAATTGCAAAAGGTTTATAATTGTGTTGTATGTAATTTATAACGAACTGAGGGTCTATTGTGTACGTATGTCCTGCTGGAAATATGTGTTTGCACAACATCTGTATAGCCTGAGGGTTATTGTCGTGGTAACGATTCCGACAATAGAAAGGGGGTAGGATAACGGAGCATGATCTATTGAGATGCACATGGGTGACACGGTGGTTTTAGCGAGTTCGGGCCTCTCACAGTGGAGATAACAACCCTACGTCTCGTGCTCCGGAGAGGCTTTGTTTTATCTGTCATGGACATGAGTTACATGGTATAGAGAGAGCCAGAGCTCCAGGGAAAGAATGACCCCGAAGGAGGAGAAGAAGATAGCCCCCTAGCTATGTGGAGGGGGGTGGATTATATAGAGTGCGCCACCTCCTCACCTCTTATGTTACAAGATGGGGCATTGATGCCATAATATCATCCCACTACAGATGTCTTGCCGACTGTTGGTATTTGCATGACCGAGTGAGTCATACGGCCGAGTTGTTGACTGTGATCCGAGTGGATGGAATGTACTTGTCTGAGTGGATCCGTACCGAGTGGATTAGATGTTGTCACGATCCAGTAGGAATTTCCCTTGTAGTCCTTAAACTAATAATGAGGTGTCCTTGGGTAGGACGTATTGGTCAGACCTATGACCCTACACTAGGGCTATATCCCCGTCATTAGCCCCCGAATGGATCAGGGTCCGAGTGGTGAAGGTGTCGATGTAAATCTTGTAGCAGCAGACCGAACTTGAACATGCTTCAAGGCCTTGCAAAATTATGCGTTGATTGAAGTCTTCATCATTCGCCCTGATCGATTCCGCTGAGTAGTACGTACGAGTGAACTTAAGAATTGAAGTAGATCCGAGTGACCAACAGGATCTTGAGACTCTGACTGACTGCTGGTAGTCGGTTGGAATCTGTTGAATCTGTTGAACTTGGATGTTGTTGGTGGACCTGACCAAGCAGAATGTTTTTTTTTGTATTTCTCTTCTAGTGGGGGCACGCTAAGTGCACCCACCGGGTGTAGTCCCCGAGCCTTTGTCGGACTAGATGAGTCCGGCAGAGGGTTTAAGTCATCCAATGCTCGTCATGTTGAATGTTTGTTGTATCTGCATTATATGATTTCTGGATCAAAGTCAAGTCTCCGAGTGTATTTTTTAACTTAGGCGATACGGGGTCGCAGCTAAGCCCCCGAGTGTGGAGTATGTCCGTACTCGGAGTAATTTTTAACTTAGGCGATACGGAGTCGCAGCTAAGTCCCCAAGTGTGGAGCATGTCCGCACTCGTAGTTGTTTTTAAGTTAGGCGATACGGAGTCGCAGCTAAGTTCCCGAGTGTGGACCATGTCCGCACTCAGAGTTGTTTTTAACTTAGGCGATACGGAGTCGCAGCTAAGCCCCCAAGTGTGGAGCATGTCCGCACTCAGAGTTGTTTTTAACTTAGGCGATACGGAGTCGCAGCTAAGCCCCCGAGTGTGGAGCATGTCCGCACTCAGAGTTGTTTTTAACTTAGGCGATACGTAGCCGCAGCTAAGCCTCCGAGTGTGGAGCATGTCCGCACTCAGAGTTGTGTTTAACTTAGGCGATACGGAGTCGCAGTTAAGCCCCCGAGTGTGGAGCATGTCCACACTCAGAGTTGTTTTTAACTTAGGCGATACGTAGTCGTAGCTAAGCCTCCGAGTGTGGAGCATATCCGCACTCAGAGTTGTTTTTAACTTAGGCGATACGAAATCGTAGCTAAGCCCCCGAGTGTGGAGCATGTCCGCACTCAGAGTTGTTTTTAACTTAGGCGATACGGAGTCGCATCTAAGCCCCCGAGTGTGGAGCATGTCCACACTCAGAGTTGTTTTTAACTTAGGCGACACAGAGTCGCAGCTAAGTTCCCGAGTGTGCAGCGTGTCCGTACTCGAAGTAGTTTTAACTTAGGCGATACGGAATCGCAGCTAAGCCCCCGAGTGTGGAGCATGTCCGCACTCAGAGTTGTTTTTAAGTTAGGCGATACAGAGTCGCAGGTAAGCCGAGTGGTGGCACGCGGGGTGGCCGAATGATGAAGGCGTGCCACATGGAGTGGCAATGCGCTGGGCATCCGAGTGAGGTAGATGAGTCCGGCTGAGTGGCAACGTGCGGGGCGGCCAAGAGATGTATGTCGAGGACGCGTTCGACCCACGGACGGCACGCGGGACAGCCGTGTCCACTACGTCATTGCCGGGCTTCCGAACACGTGAAAATGCATGAATGATCGTTGTGGCGACTGAGCCTGAGTAGCGACGAGGATGGCGCACGGATGCGTCGAGTGATCGCGTAACCTGTGTATGAAAAATAGCACAAGCCAGCATAAAAATTTATCAAAGTGATTTGATCTTTTCTGAAATAGTTTGTGTAAATAACACCCATAGACACCCACTGGGTGTGCCAGGTGCTTGTACTTGTGCAGGATCCGACTGTACTCGTTTAAGTGAAGGATCCGACTGAACTCGTTTGAGTACTGGACCCAAACGAAGCGGAAGTGAAGTGTTCCCACATAAAAATAAACAACTGAGTGCAGAGGTACACTCGGTGGCGTGTCCTCTGAGTGAACGTCATGTGCGACTTCCTCGACACTCGGTGATGCGGAAACAACTATTTGAGCGTATGGAGAATGACTTAGCTGTCTGATGGTGCAGGAGCAGCCGAGTGATGAAGATGTGTTTCACCGAGTGGCGACGCGCGGAGCGGTCGAGTGATGAACGCTCGGAGCGGTCGAGTGATGAAGGAGCGCCCGGTCGAGTGACGACGTGCGGGGCGACCGAGTGTCGAAGGAGCATCCGGTCGAGTGATGGCGCGTGGGGTGAACGAGTGTGGAAGGAGCGTCCAGTCGAGCAACGACGCGGAGCTGCCGAGTGACGAAGCGGCGTCCAGTTGAGTGACGGCACGCGGGGCGACTAAGTGATGAAGGAGCGTCTAGTTGAGCGACGGCGCGAAGGAGCGTCCCGCCGAGTGATGGTGCGTGGAGCAGTCGAGTGATGAAGATGTGTTTCACCGAGTGGCGACGCGCGGAGCGGTCGAGTGATGAACACGCGGAGCGGTCGAGTGATGAAGGAGCGCCCGGTCGAGTGAAGGCGTGCGGGGCGACCGAGTGTCGAAGGAGCATCCGGTCGAGTGATGGCACGCGGGGTGACCGAGTGTGGAAGGAGCGTCCAGTCGAGTGACGGCGCGGAGCTGCCGAGTGATGAAGCGGCGTCCAGTTGAGTGACGACACGCGGGGCGACTGAGTGACGAAGGAGCGTCCAGTTGAGCGACAGCACGAAGGAGCGTCCCGCCGAGTGATGGTGCGCGGAGCAGTCAAGTGATGAAGGAGCGCCCGGTCGAGTGACGGCGTGCGGGGCGACCGAGTGTCGAAGGAGCATCCGGTCGAGTGACGATGCATGGTGCTGCTGAGTGATCTGCATGTTGGTTGTTTGAACGCAAATTTTATCTGCATGTCATCGTGTTTCTAGCTCGAACGGAATGTCCGTCCGGGTAAACTGTTATTCGGAGACGACGACAAACGAGCAACCCTGCAAGTTAGTAGCAAGCACAGCTACGAATATTTTTGGATCGATTAAGTGTTATGTACAGATGTTAAATTGCAAGGAATAAAGACCACGGATGGTTATACTTGGATGCAATATTAACCATTCGTGAAAACAGTGTGATGGAAGTTTTGCATGCAGCAATTACTAAATTGATGCGATCATACCTCACCTTATGAGCCATTTAATGAGGCCATTAGGCCCATTACGAGGCATTGAACGGCCATGTCGTTCCGTTACCATTTTTCTGCATGCGGTTAATTAATCAAGTAAAAGACCCACGTAATGCATGCACTTACGAGGCATTGAACGGCTACCCGTTACAGATCAAGGCTGATTCGTAGGTTGTCATCACAGCGCGCCTCGACTGAGGAGACCCTTGCCGACGACCGGTGAAGGAGGAAGGAGCGTTGTGTGCCTGCGCTGCCTCGGCCTTGAGCCTCAACCGCGAAGGTCGCCGCCGAGCAGCCGATAACGCGAGGCCGGAGTCGACGACGAGACGAACGGCATTGACGGCCGTGTGTGTGCTCAATAACAACGAAGTTGGAGAAGACGATGAAGCGGACGACGCCGGAGGCCACGCATGGTAACGACGAAGCAGGTGGTGCCAGAGCCGCGCGTGTCAACGATGAAGCGGACGGTGTCGGAGGTCGCGCATGGCGACGACGAAACGGGAGGTGCCAGAGCCGCGCGTGGCGACGATGAAGCGGCCTGCACCGGAGGCCGCGCATGGCGACGATGAAGCAGCCGTCACCGGAGGCCGCACATGGCGACGACGAAGCGGGAGGTGCCAGAGCCGCGCGCGGCGACGATGAAGCGGCCGGCACCGGAGGCCGCGCATGGCGACGATGAAGCGGCCGACACTGGAGGTCGCACATGGCGACGACGAAGAGGGAGGTGCCAGAGCCGCGCGTGGCGACGATGAAGCGGACGCCGGCGGCGGCGAGATATCGATTTGTCACTTGTGGTTGAAGAAATAACCATATGCATCATGGCTCAATAGACGCTATGCCCCACGGTGGGCGCCAACTGTCGTGGTAACGATTCCGACAATAGAAAGGGGGTAGGATAACGGAGCATGACTATTGAGATGCACATGGGTGACACGGTGGTTTTAGCGAGTTCGGGCCTCTCATAGTGGAGATAACAACCCTACGTCTCGTGCTCCGGAGAGGCTTTGTTTTATCTGTCATGGACATGAGTTACATGGTATAGAGAGAGCCAGAGCTCCAGGGAAAGAATGACCCCGAAGGAGGAGAAGAAGATAGCCCCCTAGCTATGTGGAGGGGGGTGGATTATATAGAGTGCGCCACCTCCTCACCTCTTATGTTACAAGATGGGGCATTGATGCCATAATATCATCCCACTACAGATGTCTTGCCGACTGTTGGTATTTGCATGACCGAGTGAGTCATACGGCCGAGTTGTTGACTGTGATCCGAGTGGATGGAATGTACTTGTCTGAGTGGAGCCGTACCGAGTGGATTAGATGTTGTCACGATCCAGTAGGAATTTTCCTTGTAGTCCTTAAACTAATAATGAGGTGCCCTTGGGTAGGACGTACTGGTCAGACCTATGACCCTACCCTAGGGCTATATCCCCGTCAGTTATAATACAAATTTAACGAATCTAATTATGTACATCAGATAATTTTTTAACTTATAAGGTCTATGGTGCAAACAACAGACCAATACTCAGTTCTTAAAAACTCGAGGGGCAAAATCAACAAAACACTGAATGGATAAGGTCTCCTGCCAAAATCCTTCTCCCGTGCGGTGCGTGCGGCACTCTTCTTGGCGGCCTCGGCCTCGCGCTCGAGGAGCAGGCGCTCCTCCTCGCATCAGCGCACGAGGTCGGCCTCGGTGACCTTGGGGGCCGGGGCGCCGACGCGGCTGGCCTTGCGGGCGTCCGTCTTGGAGACGGCCGAGGCTGACGTGTCGGAGAGCGTGTTGTGCCGCGCGTCGGTTCAAATCAAGGAGTCGGGTTGTGGCCGAAGGCCCAGGCGAGCGCGGGCATGTGCGCTGATGCGCGCTGGTGGTGCTCCGCCATCGTCGCCTTGTATGTTCGTCGGAGGGCGTCGCCACAGAGTACCGGCCAAGGACCGTGGCTTCGGCTGTGGACAAGCCGGAGGGCTTCACCGCTATGCGTCGGATGCCGTCGGAGCACTACGCCGAGAGAGAATAGAGAGGGACGTGAAGTGAAGGGTTATCTTTTCCTCGGTTGATGTGTTGTCGATGGGAGGTTGTCGACATTAATCAGATTCCCGGCCACTTAAAAAAATCATTTAACAAGAGTCAATCCGTTGTAGTTACCTATCTCTTACCTTCATTGATTGATAATTTTAACCAATCAGTCTTTTGGTTTTGTCTGCGTGTTGACACATGCATGTGTCTTCCTTGCAGCGATGATGGCTCTTGTCTGCCAGGGAGCGTCGCGGTGCCAAGTGCTTGGAGGAAGAGCACCGCTTGCGCTAGGTACGAGCGGGAAGCGCCCGTTGTTCATCATCGCCACGTCAAGAAGTGTTGACGCTGCTATCCGCGCCACACGTGAAGGCGTCATTGTTGCCGCGCGTTGCGTGGGCCACCGCCATACGTTCTGAGGACCGCGCCGTTGTTGTCCGGGAGGGCCCTGCCTGCTTCACTGCAGGATTATATACAAATAATAGTATAAAACTACTCCCTCCGTTCCTAAATATAAGTCTTTAAAGAGGTTTCACTAGAAGACTACATACGAATGTATACGTACGTACTTTGGAGTGTGCATTCATTTATTTTACTACGTATGTAGTTACTTAGTGAAATCTGTAGACATACTTATATTTACGAACGGAGTGAGTAGTTAGTATTTGATGTATCCCACCCCGAGGATGTGTGAAGCCAGATATGTACATGGGTGTACATCTGTACAGCCAGTTTTTTTTTTTTTGCAACGTACAGCCAGTTTCGTTGCCGAAACAAAAACGAGAACATATAGGTATATACATTGCTGCAATAATCTGCTCGCGTGAGTGCCAGCAGACCGCGGCCCAACTTTGCTCCAGCTGCAATAATCTGCTCTCGCCAGCTCGCCTCGCCCGCTGGCTAAGGAAAACCTGCCGGATTTTAATACTTTTGAAAAGGTTGAAATAAAAAACTTTACAGATTTCAAGAAAAGTTCACCCATTTGAGAATTTTTTGGGAATTTGTAAAAATATTGTGGATTTGAAAAAGCTCGTGATAAATAAAAAAAGTTTGCAGAAATAAAATTAAATCATGAATTTCTGAAACATTTCTTGAGTTTAAAATTTTCATAAATTTGGAAAAATATTCAAAAAAATTCTAAAAGTTCAAACAATTTCAGAAAAAGTTCAGGAATTCAGAAAAGTTCACAAGTTTTAAAAAGTTCATGCAAAATGGAAAACAAATATTGATTTTGAAAAATAAAGTTCAGGAAGTTGAAAAACGTTTTTGATATAAAATATGGTAAAACTTTAAGAGAGTTCATGGATTCAAAAAACATTTGTGCATTTCAAAAAATAGTTCACGAGTTAAAAAAAGTTTCTGAATTTGTAAAAAGTACATGAATTTAAGAAAATGTGCACTGGTTTGGAAAAGGGTTCATGAATTTGTAATGTTCACGAATTTAGGAAAAGTTTAAGAATTTAAGAAAGTTCATGAATTGGAAAAGGAGAAGGAAATGAAAAACAAAACCAAACCAAAAAATAAATAGACAATTAAGGCACTGTTTTTTTTACCGTTACATTTGACTTACAACAAGAAAGAAGAAAAAAGTAATTCGCCACAACACATACGCTTTTTGAGTTGGTTATTGGGATTGGTGCTAAACCACGAGGTCAGCTGTTTGGATCTCACACGCAACTATTGTTTGAAGCTTAGAGAAAAGAAAAGAGAGTAAACGAGTCGAGCCGAGTAGAGACGAGAAGGAGGGGGGTCGGTTTGTAGAATTGCCAATAACCGACACTAAGGGTGTCAAATAGGCGGTGTGTGGAAAAAGATGATCGTAGAAGAGTTGCGCTCCATAAAGTCCATGATGAGATTTTTGTTGCAACGTTGGTTAGTTATTCTCCCCTCAATAATGAAATGCTTTTCTTCTGTAAACAATAAAATGGTAGCTTTTACTAGGGCATGACTAAACCCTTTAATCAGTTTTGCTTAGTTTCTTCACTATTTGGACCATATGGATTTTATTTGTTACCACTAACAAAATCTAAAAAAATCTTTTTGCCATGAGTACGAAACTGCATGTCTATGCCCCACTAACAATAGATAAAAACATCTCGTGGCTCATGTAACAGTCTTGTCCGGGGACAACATTCGACTTATTGTGCACAACCCGTTGATGTCAGAAAGACAAAAGCTAATGGTTATAAACACAGAGAGCACGAGTGTGTGTTTGGAACTTCGTCTTCTTGCTTAACGTTCTGTGTTTATGACCATTAGTTTTCAGCTACGTGGCAGGTACAAGCTATGCTAGATCATTAGTTCTTCATGAATTGCCTTTATGGTTCTCGGGGATCCTTTGATTGGCCTCGCGTGAACCATGTCATACCTATGCACGAGACTTGGAAAGAACTACAAGAGAATTTCCTATGGCCTCTGCTTGAATTCCCGGTATGTCATAAACCCATGCACATCTGAACAGCTACCAAGAAAATCATAAACCATGCTCCTCCTCGTTCGATTGTCCCCTTTGTCCTAAATTTCTTCTTACTACTTCACTCGAAGGTCATGTAATAAGACACGATAGAAGAAGTGGGTTTATATCCAGAGAGTTAAGATGTTGAGTAACTCACCCTTCGGTAGCTCACAAACTAATAATTCAATGTTTGGGAGTACACTAGTACACCTTGTTGTACACGTGTCAGTGAAGGCTGGCTAGGACACGTTGCCCATGATTTCCGTTCATTGTTGTTGTTTAATGGCTGCCAACCATGGAAGCGAGCTTTGTCTATTTTACATATCTTGAGGAGTTGGGGTAACCAAATTGTAAGAGAGCATGACGTTATAGATTTTGGATGCTGGTTGGATATATCCATATCATTTGCTAATTACACTGCCTTTTTTATTCACCATGTCGATGTGACAAATACAAAACTTGTGAAACTTTTCAAATGCATGAACATTTTTCAAAGTCTGTTTTCCTTTTAGTTTTTTCATTTGATTTTCCTTTCAGGTTTTTTCTTATTTTTCTTCTTCTTTGTTTTTACTTTTTTGTTTTCATTTCTTTGTCAACATTTTCGAAACGCACGACTTTTATTTTTAAAATTTGTGAAACTTTTCAAATGCATGAACATTTTCAAAATTCATAAATTTTTCCAAATCCATTAACATTTTCTAAAATTTAGTGAACTTTTTCCAAAGTTGTGAACTTTCTCAAATTTATGAGAACAATCACCATAATTTTTTTCTGTGAACTTTTTTGAATTCGTGCAATTGTTTTCCAAATTCTTGAACTTTTTCAAATTTCTGAACAGCTTTTCAAATTCGTGAACATATTTAAAATTGTGAACCTTTTCAAGTTCATGAAAGTCGTGAACTTATTTAAAACTTATTTAACTCCTCGGGCAGAATAGGCGCCAAACAGGAGCTCTCGCGCAAATGATATTTATTGCAGAACCAACTAGTTCACCAATACCACATGCGTTCCGGTTGCATGGACGCGCGGTAGCGCTGGGTGCACCCTTGGACTTTTATATTCCTACACACATTTTTGGATTATTTGGGGTTCTGGATTTTGCTTAGTTGTTTCTAGGTTTTCATGATTTTTTTTCTTTCTTGCTTGAAGCACGTGTAAAAAGCTCCTGCATGAAGGACAACTGTGTTTCCCGACTGTAAAAAAGCACAGTTATGCTTTCAATAACTATGCTTTTTAAAATGGGAAAATCACGTATGTGCTTCGCGATAAAGCACATATGTGCTCTTCGAAAAGTGAAAAGCACAAGTGTGCTTCTGAACAAGAATGAAAAGCAGAAACGTTCTTCTTGTTTTCGGCATTTTTTGGTTTCTAGCTTTTTTACGGCTTCTTCATTAAAAAGCTTGTTTAAGCCTATTAACATGGGATAACCAGCAATGAAAATGGTTCGTGATTCGGATGCACACTTTAAATGTTAAAACGTTAAAAACAACTTCTGTGTCGTGACAACTGTCATACATTTAGTGTGTCATTTGTCGCCATTAAAAACGGTTGGTGTGACCTTTGTAAAGGGTACCCCTTAACTAGTAATTTTGCGTCTAACTTCTTTGTGAACATCCTTATTTAACACGTCCTGCGGCTAATTGCTGACGGTGATATGGGCCAGCCCATTTTAAGACTTTTTCGCGTTAACTACCCATTTTAAACTGTTGTACATTCAACGGAATTTCGGCTTCGGGAACCTTCAAGAAGGTTTCTGAACTGGGTTTTCTTTAGGGGTTTCATTCTAGGTGTTTCCATTTTCTTCTCCCTTTTCACCTTTTTTATGAAATTCTCATATTTCTAAATCATTCATAACTAAAAAATGTTCACAGATTTCAAAAAAATCATAAATTTCAGAAATATTAATGTTTTAAAAAAATTACAAATTTTAAAAATAGTTTAAATAAATACAAATTCAAAAATCACTCAAAAATTATAAACTATTTCATATTTTTAAAACGTATTCATAAGTATGAAAAAATCTTCACAATTTTGGAAAATATTTGTGTTTTCAAAAAAAATTTGTAAAATTGTTTACAAATTTAGTAAACAATCGCATTTTCACAATGATCATCTCAAAATACTTTTGCTATAATAACGTTGGTCCGGTTTTCTACTTTTCCTGGGTTTGATCAGCTACAATACTCGAACGCTAACACCATGTGCTCGTGAGCCACTGGACCGGTTCAGTGGGGCCAGCTTTGTGTTTCCACTCTAGCCTTCCGGGTAAGTCAAAATCACTAATCGAGGAGTATCTCTTTCAAAGGTTGCTCCTACTTCCTCAGATTTTGTCAAGTGGCGCATTGTGTGTGTTATTTGCCACAACCTAGTAGTTTTCTTTGTTTTCTTCGTAGATTTGTATTTTTTAAATGTTTTATCTCTTAAACCGTGTGTCCAAATCTCGAATAGTTTTCATCATTAGATTCCTTGCGTCGAGATCTTCAAAACTAGATTCCTTGCGTCCAGCCTAAAATTTGGATTAAATAAAATACAATTTTGGTTTTTTGGGAAGAAGTCCTTTTTCGAGAGATGTCACTCTATGCATTTCCAAACAAACCGAAAAATCATCCCATGTTTTGTACGTTGACAACCATACCCCAGAACTTCTACCAATCAAACGTCGGTGATCAAACTGACCAAAATCCATGGTTTTTGGCCTGTATCACTCAGTCGCATATACAAATACCCCAAAATCCATGCAGTATACCAAATACGTCCTTTTATTAATTTATCCCACGCATTGTGTGTGCATGGGCGGCAATCAGGTTAGCTTCCTGGCAGACCCGTTGGCTGCATGTATTTCACCAGCCCCTTCCATGCGACTTTGTGTGATATGACTGGCTACCGGGCTGTTGTCTTTGGGCTTTGGAAATTTAAGCGAAAAACACAAGGAAGTGGGGCAAATTCTATCGAGTATGTGGGGGCAACTCTGTAGTATGGAATTCACCAATTAAAGGTATCTTTGCAATTTGGGAGTTTTGATGGGATTTCTCCCTACATCTGGAAGTGATGAATGAGTTTGGTTGCGTTTTATAATTGCTTTTAGAAAAGTTTTCTTTAACCGAAAGTCTAAATTACATTTTCACTCTTGCATTTGTCGCTATGAGATATTCAAAATGATATCCCATGTTGATACATTTGACAAACTTTTTCTGGCCAAATATGTGATTCCATCTAGTAATAACCAGTACTCTAAATATAAAGTAACTTGTCTTTCCAACTAGTACCAACTTGTACTTCCAAACGGGTGCTCCCAACTAGCACTAACATGTGTGCTTATGATCGTCTCCAACATATTATAAAATATTTATGCTATATTTACATCAATTAATTATGTTTTATGCACTTTATATTATTTGTATAGACTAATTTATTAATTTAGTGACCAATGCTAGTTCATGTTCTTTGCTTGTTTTTGGTTTCACAGAAAATTCATATCTAGGAAGGTTCAAATACGATGCAATTTTTGACGATATTTTCTGAAAAAACGCAGGACCTGGAAGCTTGTGGAGAAGTCGAGGGGACCCATGAGGCATCCACATGGACACGTGGTGCGACCAATGGTATGGGAGCGCCAACTTCTCATGTGAGGCCCCTAAGACTTCATTTGACCTAATTACAATGCCACAAATCCCTATAGATATTGAAACCCTTCGTCGTACCCTTACAACATTTCTTTTGCCACCACAAGTTTATATTTGGCATTGGTCCCATCTAGGACCATTTCTGGCACTCTGTCGGATGAGGAAGCCATTGGAGGAGGCCTCTTCATCCACCTTTTTGTTCTCATGGTGATGTGTGAGTAGTGGATCCTTGAAGCTGAGAGTATGTACTCGTAGCTAGGTGTTCAAAATATCTCTATATCATGTTCTTGAGGGATTCGATCTTGATTGCATCCTGAACTTTATCAAGAAAGTTGGACATTATGATGTTCATCTCCCTCTATCCTTTCCGTAGTGAATTGAGCCTTGCTCTTTGAAATTTATTTATGTTGGATTGAATACCTTAGATTTGACATCACTTGATGCATGTCTAGTACTTAACTTGCGGATACCTGTGGTGACATTGTGGTTCTCTAAGCATAAATGTTGAAACATATGGTGTTGTTGTAGTACGATGTCTACGATTATTGGTGACACTTAATTTAGGGGTGGTTCAATAGATTGATTGGAAACACAACTTTGATGTGGTTTGCTACCTATGCGATTTCATCCTACTTTCTCCGATAGAATAGAAAATTTGAAGTGATTCTTCGTTGCACTTTGAGGGATTATCATGATGTTCAATTATGTTAATTATGTTGAGTTGGCACTAGTGAAATTATGAACCTTAACCTTGTTTCCAAGCATTGCAATACCGTTTTTTCTCACTCTTATTACTTGCTACCTTGCTATTTTTTATTTATTCATATTATAAAAATGTATTTCTACCATCCGTATTACACATAGATCACCCTCTCTTCGCCGAACTAGTTCACATATACAATTGACAACGGTATTGGGTGTGTTGGGGCTACAAAGTGATTTCTTCTATTTGATTGTAGGGTTATTTGAGAGAGAACCACCTTCATCCTCACATCTCGTGGATTGATAAATCTTAGGTCATCCACTTAAGAGAAATTTATTGTTGTCCTACAAAACTCTGTGTTTGGAGGCCCATCAAAATTCATAAGAATATAGAATTGTGCAGTAGCCATGAGATCCCAATATGTACTTCGAACCAACATGAATATGTGCTCCAAACATGAACAAACATGTGCTCCACATTACACAACACACGGAAGCACACTCGGGCTGCATGTGGGACCATATGTATGCTTTGCACATGAGCACACATTGCACTGCATAGTATACCTAATCACACCATGAAACAACACAAGTGCATGACACACACAACACACTTGATGAAACCAGAACCAGAGCCTCCCTTGATTCATAGGACAGAAATATTATAGGAATAAGGAAATCATAGGAAGTGAGATGACGTATATCTTAATTCATATAAAAAAAGACATGTCATTTGATGCATAGGATATAAAAGTTTTCATTGAGTCTAGGTTAATATATTTTTTCTTTAAAATGTGAAGGATTGGCTTCTATCCTACATAGAAATAAAAATCCATTCCTACAAATCAAGGGTACCATAGAATTTTTTTTCTTTGGAAATCCTCTTGTACAAACAAAAGAAGTGCCTCAGCCCACAAGCATTACGAGGCGCCTCGTCATTCTAACCAATCTGAACCAATCCGATCTGATAGAATGCTACATGTACCACAATGGTTTTAATTGGTTGACGTGCGACGTCCAGCTTTACATGTAGGATCGACGTTGGACAGGGATAGCCGTCGAACGTTAGGCACGGGTCCACGGATTAATTTGACAACTTAACTGCATCATCAGTGCGAAGAGGACGCCGGCACCGGCCATACGCGCCGTACCTTTTGCCCCACATGCGCATTTGCTCCAACAGTGAAGCCGGGCAAGCGCCAAAGATATTTCTGATCGTGCACTCGAGTGGCGGTTGATGATGTTTACATCAGTAAACTAAAAGTGGCCGGTGCTTAATATCCGCATGGCCCATCATTTTGGCATGGAATTTCTCTCTTGTATCCCGGTGATCCGATGGAAGACGAAAGCGCAGCGCGTCAGCGGGGCGTTCTCGGGAGTCAGGATCACGTCGCCTCAGGCGTGCATGGGTCGCCTGTCATGGAGCCCACGGGCTACGGCGCCGCCGAAAGGCGATCCGGGATGGCGACCAACTAGACCACGCCCAGCTAGGATCGAGAGGTGAGCCGGCGCCCGGCGGTCACTGCCACGGCGTAGTTGTAGCTTGCTCGTGCTGTGAATCGAAAGCAAACCGTATGTAATGTACTGCTGGATTACGATGAAGGAGCACTATCAGATCATGGTATTCTTGTCGAGGATAGCAGGATCTTCTTCTCGTTTTTTCTCCCCTAACCCTAAAGCGGCTAGAACGAGCTCTCTCCGCCGTGCTTCATCGGCAAGTCCGTGGATTAGCCTCTCGTCTGCCTGCCAATCCGGCGGTCCGCGAAAGAGAGGGGAATTCCGGTGTCTTTACTACGTTTAGTAGTTTATTAGGTTATTGTTTTTAGTCCTCAGATGCAACGCTCAGACGGATGGCGGTGTTTTCTTATTCGAGTTTGTCTTTTAAGTTTTGATCCGTTTCGAATTCGTTAATCTGGACAAAGCCGACAAAACTCAGGCGTAGATTCATGTTGTCTCTTTGAGACGGTCAGGTTAAGGTTTTTCCTTATGTGACAAGATTTGGTGTTCCGTGCTTTAGATCTATTAGCAAAAAAGCCCGTGCGTTGCAACGGAAAATAAAATAACACACGCTTTGAACGTAATATATTTTCACATGGCATCACATTTGTGTTGTCGACGATGGTCTCAGTGCTCACACAACGAAAACGCGTTTGAATGTATAATCACTCGGAATAAGATGAGAAATATGTTGTTTCTCTCCACGAGATTTTCCAAAGGTATGCATGTGTGGTTAACGATGTTTTCTTTTCTCTCAATTTGGTTTTAATTTAATGGATATTTATAGCAATTCGTATGGTCGTCGGAAAGAGAGAAAAAAAAGACCGTACACTACAGATTAAGTTTGCACTAAAAATAATATTTAAGAAGTATTCGACAGCTAAAAAGAACATCCTATTTAGATTCTACACATTTTTTCAATCAAATTTCATATATAACATGTTAAAATCGGAGTTACGGTTTAAAAGATATGGATAATTTTGTTTTAGATAAAATATGGATTGATTAACTGAAAAGTCAGGGTTTTTTTGTTAAAACAAAAAAACGTTTCGGCTGACTTAAATAGGAACGACGGGTTGATTACTTGAAACATCAGGGAGTTTTCTCTAAAATGCAAAAAAAAAAACGGTTCGGCTCTGACTAAAAGATGGACCGCGGGTTGATTATCTAAAACTGTGAGGACTTTTCTGCAAAACGATAGAAAACGGTTCGTTCTGACTTAAAGTTGGACTGCGGGTTAATTAACTGAAACTGCGAGGGCTTTTTTGTAAAATGACCGGCAACGGACGACAGAAGCGTTGCGCGCTTTATTATTAGGGGAGATTCAAGGGTTTAACAACGCCAACTGGGCTTCAGGGCGTTGGTCCTTAGCGACACATACACGAAGACTTTTTGACTGTCATCGACAAGGTTAAACTGGCATCGGTAGGGGAATGACAACATCGGCATGTTCGTGGCTCGTTCGAGCGCAAAAATTATCGTTCGGTGGTCTCAGAACCTTGATGTAATTTTTATTATACTTGAGATGTTTTATACTGTAAGTTAACCTTTATAATAAATCTCACCCTTTAAAGAAAAGTTAACATTGTGTTTTAGTTTATTAAAAGGCTATCAATGAGTCCATCGTACATGCTTTTATTTTTGATTTTTGTTTTGCAAACTTTTATACCTGCTAATAAAGTACATAGTGTTTCTGTTTGTTCATCACCCAATTTTGTAAAAGAAAATCTATATTTTTTTTGAGAATTAACCCGTTGTACATACTTAAGTCAGAACCGAATCATTTTTTGCATTTTTCTATTAACCCCCTGACATTTCAGGTAATTGACCAATGGGTTATATTTAAGTTAAACAAATGTTTTTTTTAGATTATCCATATCTTTTAAATCGAAACTCTGATTTCAACATATTATATATGAAATTTGATTTGAAAATGTGTAAAATCCATATAAGATGTTATTTTGACCTGTTAACTATTCTTATTATATTATTTTGGAAGCAGACTTATAATCTATAGCGCATATTCTGTTTTCTTTCATATGGGGGGCGACCTGGATTGCAATAAACACCCACTAAAACCATATGGAGACAAAGAAAACATTGATAACCACACATGCACACCTTTGAAAACCTCCCACGAAAAAAAACCAGAAGATTTGAGAGAGAGAGATAGAGACCTTAGGATTAATCACATTCAAACTTATTTTGATTTGTGTGAACACTGAGACCACCGCCGGCTATACGTGGCCATGGGATACCCGATCCGACCTGACCCGTCCTAATGGTGCTCACGGGCCTGTGCCTAGGCCTAGGTTTTAAGCCCAAACGTCAGGCCGATCGAGCCCCCCATTTTCACGATTTAACAAAGCGGCTTGACCCGAGGCCTGACGGGCTTTTACACTGATGGGCCCGGCTTGAGCCTAAATTCTGGGCCCGACTCCTGGGCCATGTCGGGCTCGGGCCTAGGTTTTTTGCTTCAGACTTGGTTAGGCCCGATCCGAAGAATGGTCAGGTATACCACGATGAGGGTGGGAAGGACGATAAGCGGCAACACAAATGTGATGCCCCGTTAAAATAAAGGACGTGGATCTGTTATGGTCTTGAATCATGGTTATTGTGTTAATTTTTCTCCGTTGCAATAGACATGTTGTTTTGTTAGTTTTGAGTAAAAAGTCCAAATTAAGTTATGTCCCGTTGCAATGGACAGGAAATCGAGCGGACGAGCAAGGCTTGCTAAGAGCATCTCTAGCAAACCCTATAAACTTGTCAAACCCGTAAAAATAAGGTGTTTACAGTTTCTATTGGAAAAACGACGGGGAGCACTTCGACCCGTAAATTTTTTAAGGGACACGATAAATCCATGCGCGAAAATCTTATATGCGCAGTTTTGGAGGCAGTATACAATTCAACCCGTAACTAGTCAAACCTCATCGGAGCAAACGCGCTGTCGCGGAACTGGCCGAAATCTACCTGAAATTCACCAGAATCTGTCGCCGCATGTTGGAAGAAGCCACAACACGCCGGAATTTGTCGTCGTCGGTCCTAATTGCAGCCAGCTCGACCTCCACTGCCGAGACGAGGCCGTCCACGGACAGGATGGAGCAGGCCACCGGCGGCCTGAATCGGGGCTGGGCGGCACCGGAGAAGAGTGCGACAGGGTGGGGCAGCTCGCGCGGCAACGACGGGGAACGTACGCGCGGCGGCAGGCAGTGTCCAGCTCAATCGGGGACGGGCAATGCTGAGCTCAATCGGGGGCGGGCAGCGCAGGGCTCCTCCACTGCATGCATGGCCGGGAACTGACGGCGCCAGGACAAGGCGGATGGCGCCGGGGCGCCAGGGCCAGGCACGCCGTGGCCAAAGACAGCTCGTCGGGACGGGAGGAAAAATAATTGAGCTATTGTGAATTACAGTTTCATTTACGGGGTCTATTCTGTTCGGAGCAATTTCGTACCGTAAAAACGATTTACAATGCTCTTTATACATATTTTTAAGGGTCAATTTTACGGGGTCTTTATAGATGCTCTAAGTGTGTGCCCTGCAAATTTTAGTTTTAATCCAAGTGACTCAACGTAGACGCACACACTCATATATACAATGCCCACTAATAAATGATACAGTAAGTACATGCGCCTCCCTCTTGAATAAACCCGGCGTGCTACTGAGAAAATAATCCACCTTAGATACATACATAAGATAGAAAACGCACAGTGCATTATATGTACTTTCGTGATTTTTTTAAAGAATTGTGTATGTTCATTGTGTGATGTGGACGTGAATATTGTACCTGCCCCTCATGTTTGATAACAAAAGCACGCCATGGATAAAATAACAAGTGCTCATCATAACACGTTTGATAACAACATGCTTTTCGACAAAACACACCGCACGCTTTTAAAAGGACACCAAACAAACTGTCCATGGTTCCTGACAAACCGTAGGCCGGCCAATAGGCAACATGTGTGGCTCATCACATCCGACGTAGCAAATGGGACAGAATCCAGACAGGAATAAATTACGTACAATAATACATGTAATTTAGGCCGCACCGGATGATTGTATGCACTGTTGATGACATGCTATCCCGTAACGCAAGAGGATAAGATAAACAAGAAAACCTCATCGCCACAGGAGTATTTGAATTGATCATTGCCTCATATGACTCATGCGTCTCACCCTTTGTTAGACAAAAGTAGGCACTAGGCAGAAGAGCAATTAATAGTGGATCGTTCTTGTGACTTTGTGAGGAATATATATGGTCGGTGCCTAGCTTAAAATAAAGCCCACTTCTCTTTCAAAGCCTTCTCTGCATTATTGTTTGGTACAGCATTATTCGAGCATGCTCAAATCAGCTAAATAATAATAATGATATGTGAACTACACACACACACACACATATATCATGAGTTTTCAAGTTTGTAAACTGCATTATATATGGACAGCTAACATAAAATGAAGTGCAAGGTTGTAAAAAAACATATATTGAGACGTCCAACTGAAAATGATAATAATGCTGAGGTGTATGTGACTGAAGAACAGTTTGTCGATCGGGTCGTTTCTTTCTTTCTAAAAGTTATTACATTTAGCGTACGTGGAATTATGCATGAAGAAATTCAACGTTGGTAACTTGTTTTATCAAGAACAAGAATATAAAGCTTGAACAGTAACCACAACATAACATTGCATCCTTTTGCGAACGGAAAACATTGCACATGAATCCTTCCCACGACCACAGTTAGACCTACAAATATGCCTACGGCCTCAAGTCAAAAACTAAAGTTAGGCAGCACGCATCAATTACCACGTCACTGTTTGTGGGCGGCACAGACTTGTCCAATCACATTAGTCATTACAACTTGTTGCAACTATTCTACGTGGCTGCAGTTTGCCGTCATGCATGAGCTCTTCCATACTGTGTATCGTCGTCGCTCCCCTTCTACCCGAAGTCGTCTTGCGGCTAAGGCCTGTCAAATGCTCCACGTTGGACCTGTTCTCATCTTCTTCTTCTTCCGTGTTTTTTTTTTTTTGCAAACCCCTTATGTGTATGTAGAGCACGCAAAATGTTCATCTAATTTGTGATACAGGTAAATTTTTATAGGGAATTTTCTCAAAAATACATATTTTTTAAGTTTCAAAGTATCTACGAAACATGTAACCCCTACAAAATCACAAAATGACAAAGAATGTCGTTTCATGATTTTTACACAGACAACACACGGTCATGTTCCCGGCAAAACAAAAATGGTCATGTTTAAGTTTCATGATTTGTATGATGATACTTGTAATTAACTAGCTAAGCTCTTATCTCATGGCCCCAACATCGTCGTCCCGCCTCCCCCCCCCCCACAGACATACACCACGCGCGCGGGGGCGACTCGGGTGGCGGCGCCGATATCCTTCTCTAGCCTCCTCGCCACCTTCCCCCATCATCGCCGCTGGCCGGGACCGCCGGGGCAAAGCCCCTCGTGATGGCCGGCGGCAGGGCCTTGTTCTTCGCGCCTCGGGAGGAGCGGTGCGGGGCGGCCTCGCCAGGCAGCGAAGTCGGGCAGGCGCGGCTCACAACGACGGCCCACGACGGTGATGTCCTCATCGGGATGACACGGTGGAGGAGGCCCGTTGTACGCTGCATGCGTGACCGCGGAGGCGGCGGGTCAGATCAGATTTGACCCCGCCGGCGGAGGCATTAGGCCTGGTCTCCGGCCAGATCCGATCTGGCTAGTGCAACGTTCATGCACGGCGTCGATGATCGGTGACGGTCACGCGCACACGATGCTGGATGGAGGGTCCTCAAGCGGATCCGGGTGAAAACCCCTACTCTTAACACATTGCCAAGGTCGAAGATGGCGACATTTTTCTATGTCATCCCCTTTTTGAAGGCATAGTTGTGGAGAAGCTCTAGACACCTATCCGCTACCTCCGTGGAAACCCTAGATCAGTCGATCGGATGACAAAGACACTCATGTGTCGTAATCCTATTCAGGGCGTCATTCTTGGAGGTGTGCATAGGCTCAAGGGACTAGTGGGCGGCATCAGCGATGGAGCGGCGTTTCCTGTGACGCATCGACGTCGTGGAGTCTCGGCAACAGATGCTTGATGATGAATCCGCATAGGAAGGAGGCGTTGTCTGGCGTCGTTGGGGCGTCGGCGGCAAGCCTGGCAAGGTTGATGCGTCAATACCTGCTCTGAAGATGGATTGATGAAAGACGACGACGACAACTAGAGTGCGTCGGACCGGTTTGGGCCCTAGACCCGGTATGCGGCTTCGTCAGGGAAACCGGCTTTAGATGTTAGGTTTTGGTGCGATGTTGTTTGGTATTCAGCTCGAAATTTTGGCACCCATTCATAAATGGATAGGTGTAGCGACAAATGTTGCCAAGATGGAGGCTTCAGACATATTAATGTATTACTTTATAAGTTCTTTGTGAATAACTAATAAAGTGGCTGCATGCATCTATGAGATGCAGAGGCCGGGGGTCATCCCCCTTTTCTAAAAAAAATCGAGATACTTGTATCCATCCTCTACATTCATGGACTTTTCTGATATTTTTTCGAACTTGAAAAGTATTTCCTTATACCAAGTACCACATAAGGTTCACATGTCCCCGGATCAGAAAATCACCTCTACATAGAGCATCTTCAACAACAACCATTATATTGATCCTTAGAAGGTTATTTGAAGGTTTTCTCTACTATTCTAGCCCTTAATTTTTCTCTCTTGTTCAACAACATTCCTTATTATGTAGCTCCCACTTTCATGGGCACTAACACATGGGACACACCGTCGATTTAATTCCCCTTTTCTTCTTACTTTTCATCTCTCTCCTCGCAGCCACCGGTGCTGGTGTTGATCGCACCCACTTGAGATGCGCGCAATAGAGGGGAGGCGTGATACGTCTCCAACGTATCGATAATTTATTGAGTATTCATGCCATGTTTGCCTATGTTTACAATACTTTTATATGGTTTTGCTGCACTTTATATGATTTATTTAGAACTGACCCAGACTGATGCACTTTTCAGCAGAACTACAAGGTGTTGTTTTTTGTGCAGAAATAAAAGTTATCGAAATTGGACAAAACTTTTTAATGATTTTTTTGGAAGAAAAGATAAATACTCGAGCAAATAACCACTAGAGGGCCCCCCTGGTGCCCACTAGACACCATGGCGCGCCAGCCCCCTCGCGCGGCCTGGTATCTAGTGGGCACCTCGTGGCCCATCTTGGGGTGATTCCAATGCCCAAAAATCCTATAAATATAGAAACCTCCAGAAATAACCCTAGACGAGAAGTTCCGCCACCGCAAGGCTGTGTAGCCACTAAAAACCAATCGGGAGCCCATTCTGGCACCATGCTGGAGGTTGAGATCATCTCCGGTGGCCATCTTCATCATCCCGGCGGAGGCCATGACGAGAAGGGAGTAGTCCACCCTCGGGGCTGAGGGTTTGTACTAGTAGCTATGTGTTTAATCACTCTCTTTCTATCTCTCGTCTTCTTGAGATGTCATCAGCTTGATATATCATGAGCCTTGTTAATATAGTTGGATCATATGGTGTTTGTACCATGCTATTGTTGTGATGAATTGAATCTTCATTTTAAGGTCTTGTTATGTTGGATTGAATATTCAGGTTTGAGAGCACATGATGTATGCTTTGCATGCGGATACCCATAGTGACATTGGGGTATTCAAGTGATTCACTTGATATATGTTTTGGCACTCAACTCGCGGATTCCCGAGGTGACATTGGGGTAATCTATGCATAGGAGTTGATGCACGTTTTCATACTATCTTCTCCGATAGAAATCTTGGGGTGCTCCTTGAAGTTATTTGTGTTGGATTGAATATGAAGAATCTGAAATTGTTTGATGCATGTCGTATAATTAGCTCACGGATACTTGAATTGACATTGAAGTATCTAGGTGACATTAGGATTGATTGGTATGTATCAACGGTGTTATTTTATTACGAACTCTTGAATAGATCGATCGGAAAGGATAACTTGTTATTTTAGTACGAACTCTTGGAAAGATTGATCAGAAATAATAACTTTGAGGTGGTTTCGTACCCTACAAACAATTTCTTCCTAAGTTCTCCGCTAGATAGGAACTTTCGAGTGATTATTTATCGCATGTTGAGGGATTGTTATGTGATCCAATTATATTAGCATTGTTGAGAGATTGCACTAACGAAAGTACGGACCCTAGGCCTCATTTTCAAGCATTGAAATAGCATTTGTGCTCACTTTTGTTACTTGCTACCTTGCTGTGTTTTATTGTTCCTATTACAAAAAATTAATATCTACTATCATTACTACACTTGTATCACCATCTTGATACGCCTCCAATGTATCTATAATTTTTGATGGTTCCATGCTATTATCTTGTCAACTTTGGATGCTTTGTATGCATTTTATATCTTTTTTGGGACTAACCTATTAACTCAGTGCCAAGTGCCAGTTCCTGTTTTTTCCGTGTTTTTGACCTTTTTCAAAGGAGAATATTAAACGGAGTCCAAACGGAATAAAACCTCCGAAAAGATTTTTTTTTCAGAACAGAAGATACGCATGGAGCTTGAGAACCAAGGCAAAGGGCACCAGGGGAGGCCACAAGCACCCTAGCCGCGGCCTGGGGGGCGCCTAGCAGGCTTGTGCCCCCCCGGTGGCTCCTTTGCCCTACTTCTTCCGCCAATAAATCCCCGAAAAATCTGAAACCACGGGAGAGAGCCACGAAAATACTTTTCCGCCGCCGCAAGCTTCTGTCTCCGCAAGATCCCATCTGGGGCACGTTCTGGTGCCCTGCCGGAGGGGGGATTCGGACATGGAGGGCTTCTTCATCAACACCATTGCCTCTTTGATGATGCGTGAGTAGTTCACCACAGACCTTCAGGTCCATAGCTAGTAGCTAGATGGCTTCTTCTCTCTCTTGGATCTTCAATACAAAGTTCTCCATAATGTTCATGGAGATCTATCAGATGTAATCCTCTTTTGCGGTGTGTTTGTCGAGATTCGATGAATTGTGGATTTATGATCAAATTATCTATGAATCTTATTTGAGTTTCTACTGATCTCTTATATGCATGATTTCATATCCTTGTAATTCTATTCGAGTTGTGGGTTTCGTTTGACCAACTTGATCTATAATTCTTGCAATGGGAGAAGTGCTTGGTTTTGGGTTCATACCGTGCGGTGACCTCATCCAGTGATAGAAGGGGTAGCGAGGCACGCATCGTGTTGTTACCATCAAGGGTAAAAAGATGGGGTTTATATCTATTGCATGAATTTATCCCTCTACATCATGTCATCTTGCTTAAGGCGATACTCTGTTTGTTATGAACTCAATACACTAGATGCATGCTGGATAGCGGTCGATGTGTGGAGTAATAGTAGTAGATGCTGAAAGTATCGGTCTACTTGTCTCGGACGTGATGCCTATATGTATGATCATTGCCTTAGATATCATCATGACTTTGTGCGGTTCTATCAATTGCTCGACAGTAATTCGTTCACCCATGTAATATTTGCTATCATGAGAGAAGCCTCTAGTGAAAACTATGGCCCCGGGTCTACTTCACATCATATTTTCAGCTCCACACTTTTACTTTGTTGCACTTTCCACCTTCAGATCTCACCTTGCAATCAATCGTGAAGGGATTGACAACCCCTTTGTAGCGTTGGGTGCAAGTTTGCTGTTTTTGCGCAGGTACTTTGGAGACTTGGCTTGATACTCCTACTGGATTGATACCTTGGTTCTCAAACTGAGGGAAATACTTACTGCTACTGTGCTGCATCACCCTTTCCTCTTCAAGGGAAAAACCAATGCAAGCTCAAGAGGTAGCAAGAAGAATTTCTCGCGCCGTTGCCAGGGAGCATCAAGTCAAGAATAGTCTTCCTCCAACGTGTCAATTTCTGGTACCCGGGATTATTCTAAGTGAAGCTTATCCAAGTAACTGTCGCAAACTCATCTCTTGCATTTACTTTTTTGCCTCTCGTTTTCCTCTCCCCCACTTCTAAAAAACAAAAATTTACAAAAAATATTTGCCTTTTTCGTTCGCCCTTTTCTTTCGCTTGCTTTCTGTTCGCTTCTGTGCTTGTCTTGCTTGGTGAAGTCACCATGACTAAAAACACCAAACTTTGTGACTTCTCGAATACTAATAATAATGATTTTATTAGTACTCCGATTGCTCCCGCCACTAGTGCGGAATCATATGAAATCAATGCTGCTTTGCTGAATCTTGTTATGAAAGAGCAATTTTCCGGCCTTCCTAGTGAAGATGCCGCATCCCATCTTAATACCTTCATTGAGTTATGCAATATGAAAAATAAGAAAGATGTGGATAATGATGTGATTAAATTGAAGCTATTTCCGTTCTCATTGCGAGATTGAGCAAAAACTTGGTTTTCATCTTTGCCCAAAAATAGTATTGATTCTTGGAACAAGTGCAAAGATGCTTATATATCCAAGTATTTTCCACCGGCTAAGATTATCTCTCTTTGTAATCATATCATGAATTTTAAGCAACTAGATCATGAACATGTTGCACAATCTTGGGAGAGAATGAAATTGATGATTAGAAATTGTCCCGCTCATGGCTTGAGTCTTTGGATGATTATACAAATCTTCTATGCTGGTTTGAATTTTGCTTCTAGAAATATCCTTGATTCCGCCTCCGGTGGGACTTTCATGTAAATCACATTAGGAGAAGCCACAAAATCCTAGAAAATATCATGACAAACTATTCTCAATGGCACACTGAAAGGTCACCTACTAGTAAAAAAGTGCACGCTATAGAAGAAATTAACTCTTTGAGTGCTAAGATGGATGAGTTAATGAAATTGTTTTCTAGTAAAGGTGATCCATTAGATCCAAATGATATGCCCTTGTCTTCCTTGATTGAGATTAGCAATGAGATCTTGGATGTTAATTTTGTTGGTAGGAATAATTTTGGCAACAACAATGCTTTTAGAGGTAACTATATTCCTATGCCTTTTCCTAGTAATCCATCTAATAACTTTGGAAATTCCTACAACAATGCTCATGGAAATTACAATAAATTACCCTCTAATATAGAGAGTAATATTAAAGAGTTCATCAACTCGCAAAAGATTTTCAATGCGTCCATAGAAGAAAAACTGCTCAAAATTGATGACTTGGCTAGGACCGTTGATAGAATGTCTCTTGATATTGATGCTTTGAAATTGAGATGTGCTCCTCCCAAGATCAATATGGATGAAACTTTGAAAGCTTTGCTTGTTTCCATGAATGAGAGTAAAGAAAGAACCGCCCAAATTCGTGCTAGACATGAATGGCTTAAAAAGGCGTGTTCTCGTGATGAGAATCACGAAGATATTAAAGTGCTTGGTGTGACTCCAATTGAATCCTTGTTTTCTAGTGTCAAACCTAATGATGATGGGGCTGTATATGAATCCACTTTGGTTGAAAAACGCCCCAATGATTCAGAGTCTATCTATCTTGATGCTAAAAGCATTGAAAGTGGAGTAGAGGATATCAAAACTTTGAGTAGTAAGGAAACTACTACTTTGGATTTCAAGGAATTCAATTATGATAGTTGCTCTTTGATTAAATGTATTTCCTTGATGCAATCCATGCTAAACTCTCCACACGCTTATAGCCAAAACAAGGCCTTTACCGATCATATCGTCGATGCTATGATGAAATATCTTGAAGAGAAACTTGAGTTGGAAGTTTCTATGCCTAGAAAACTTCATGATGAGTGGGAACCTACTATCAAAATCAAGATCAAAAACTATGAATGCAATGCTTTGTGTGATTTGGGTGCTAGTGTTTCCGCTATTCCAAAGTCTTTATGTGATGTTCTAGGCTTCAATGAGATTGATGAGTGCGTTCTTAATTTGCATCTTGCGGATTCTACTGTTAAGAAACCCATGGGAAGGATCAATGATTTTCTTATTATTGCAAATAGGAACTATGTACCCGTGGATTTCATTGTGCTTGATATTGATTGCAATCCAACATGTCCTATCATTCTTGGTAGACCTTTCCTAAGGACTATTGGTGCTGCCATCGATATGAAGGAAGGGAATATTAGATTTCAATTTCCATTAAAGAAGGGCATGGAACATTTTCCTAGAAAGAAAATAAGATTGCCTTATGAATCCATGATGAGGGCTACTTATGGTTTGAGCACCAAAGATGACAATACGTGATTCTATCGCCTTATGCCTACCTAAGGGCGTTAAACAATGTCGCTTGTTGGGAGGCAACCCAATGAATTTATCTTTTCTTTTTTCTTTCTGTTTTGTTGCGTCCACACCATCATAATTCTGTTATGATTGTGTATTTTGTGTTTCTTTTTGTGTTTGTGCCAAGTAAAACCTTTATGACTAGTTTTGGTGATGGTTGTTTGATCGTGCTGAAAAAGACAGAAACATTTTGCTCACGAAATTATTTTTCATTTTTATCCAGAAAGAGATTTTGAGTTGATTCTTTTTGCTGCTGGTTTATATGCCAATTTCCCTAATTGTCGTAATGTTTCAGAAGTTTTTAGATACCAGAAGTATACGAAGTATACAGATTGCTACAGACTGGTCTGTTTTTGTTGTGTTGATTGCTTATTTTGATGAAACTATGGATAGTATCGGGGGGTACTAGCCATGGAAAAGTGAGAATACAGTAATATAACACCAATATAAATAGAAATCAAGTTTGATACAGTACCTAAAGAGGTGGTACTTTGTTTTCTTGTGCCAATGATATCACGAGTTTCTGTTTAAGCTTTGTGTTGTGAAGTTTTCAAGTTTAGGGTGATGTTCTCATGGACAATGGGATAGAGAGTGGAAAGAGCTCAAGCTTGGGGATGCCCAAGTCATCCCAAGCCAAATTCAAGGACACCAAAAAGCCTAATCTTGGGGATGCCCCGGGAAGGCATCCCCTCTTTCGTCTTCAATCCATCGGTAACATTACTTGGAGCTATATTTTTATTCACCACATGATATGTGTTTTGCTTGGAGCGTCGTGTATTATAGGAGTATTTTATTTTTGTTGTGTCACAATCATCCTTGCTGCACACCTTTTGAGAGAGACATGCACTCATCGTGAATTTTCTAGAATACTCATTGAGCTTCGCTTATATCTTTTGAGTTAGGCAATTTAGCTCACATGTGCTTCACTGAGATCATTTTAGAGCACAGTGGAGTTTTATTTTGGAGAAATAAGAACTCTCGATCTTCACTTATATCTTTTTGAGAGTGCTCTCTCTGAGTAACTTGGTAGTTGGCTTGTGCTATGAAAGTAGTCCTAAAGATGATAGGCATCCAAAGAGGATATAATAAAACTTCCATACTTTTGTGCACTGATTAGTAAAGAGAAGTTTGATTCCTCTCAATTAGTTTTGAGACATGGATATGGTAATATTAGAGTTATGTTAGTAGGGTGTTGCGAATCTAGAAATACTTGTGTTGAGCTTAGTGATTCCCGTAACATGCACGTATGGTGAACCGCTATGTTAGGAAGTCGGAGCATGATTGATTTATTGATTGTTATCCTTTGTGTTGCGGTCGGGATCGCGCGATGGTTAACACCTACCAACCCTTCCCCTAGGAGTATGCGTTTAGCACTTTGTTTCAATTAATAATAAAAAACTTTCGCAATAAGTATATGAGTTCTTCATGACTAATGTGAGTCCATGGTATAGATGCACTTTCACCTTCCACTATTGCTAGCCTCTCTAGTGCCGCGCAACTTTCGCCGGTGCACAAACTGTTGGAAATATGCCAAGAGGCAACAATAAAATGATTATTATCATATTTCCTTGTTCATGATAATTGTCTATTGTTCATGCTATAATTGTATTAACAGGAAACAGTAATACATGTGTGAATAAATAGATCACAATGTGTCCCTAGCAAGCCTCTAGTTGGCTAGCTCGTTAGTCAATAGATGATCATGGTTTCCTGATCATGGGAGAATGATGTGATAGACAAGACCCAATCCTAAGCATAGCACTAGATCGTATTCTTCGTATGCTAAAGCTTTTGTAATGTCAAGTGTCTTTTCCTTCGACCGTGAGATTGTGCAACTCTCGGATACCGTAGGAGTGCTTTGGGTGTATCAAACGTCACAACGTAACTGTGTGACTATAAAGGTGCACTACGGGTACCTCTGAAAGTATCTATTGGGTTGGTACGAATCGAGATCGGGATTTGTCACTCCGTGTGACGGAGAGGTATCTCTGGGCCCACTCGGTAGAACATCATCATGAGCTCAATGTGACTAAAGAGTTATTCACACGATGACGTGCTACGGAACGAGTAAAGAGACTTACCAGTAACGAGATTGAACAAGGTATAGGTATACCGACGATCGAATCTCGGGCAAGTTCTATACCGACAGACAAAGGGAATTATATACGGGATTGATTGAATCCTTGACATCATGGTTCATCCGATGAGATCATCGTGGAACATGTGGGAGCCACCATGGGTATCTAGATCCCGCTGATGGTTATTGGCCGGAGAACGTCTCGATCATGTCTGCATGTTTCCCGAACCCGTAGGGTCTACACACTTAAGGTTTGATGACGCTAGGGTTATAGGGAAATGTTATACGAGGTTACCGAAAGTTGTTCGGAGTCCCGGATGAGATCCCAGACATCACGAGGAGCTCCGGAATGGTCCGGAGGTAAAGATTGATATATAGGATGGATGGTTTTGGACACCGGAAATGTTTCGGGCGTCACCGGGACCACCAGAAATGGTGTCGGGGGTCCACCGAGAGGGGCCACCTGCCCCAAGAGGTAGCATGGGCCAAAAGGTGGTGGTAAACCAGCCCAAAGTGGGCTGGTGCGCCTCCCACAAAGGGGCCCATGGCGCAGGAGAGGGGGGGGGAACCCTAGGCGCTGGTGGGCCTAAGGCCCACCTAGGGGTGCGCCACTCCCTCCCCTTGCCCTAGCCACCACACCTCCCATCTGGGGGGGGGGCTTCCGCACCACCTGGGGGGGGGGGGGAAACCCTAGGGGTGGAACCCCCTCCCCTCCTCCTATATATATGGAGGGGTTTGGGGCTGTTTGGGGAGACCGTTTCTTCTCCTCTCGGCGCAGCCCTGCTCCCCTCCTTCCTCCTCCTCCCACGGTGCTTGGCGAAGCCCTGCCGGGAGACCTCGTCTCTCCATCGACACCACGCCGTCGTGTTGTCAGAGATCTTCCCCAACCTCTCCTTCCTCCTTGCTGGATCAAGGTGCAGGAGACGTCACCGGGCTGCACGTGTGTTGAACGCGGAGGTGCCGTGGTTCGGCACTAGATCGGAATCACACCGCGATCTGAATCGCCGCGAGTACGACTCCACCAACCGCGTTCTAGCAACGCTTCCGCTTAGCGATCTTCAAAGGTATGAATATGCACTCACCCCTCTCTCGTTGCTGGTCTCTCCATAGGAAGATCTGAATATGCGTAGGAAAATTTTGAATTTATGCTACGTTACCCAACAGTGGCATCCGAGCCAGGTTTTCTATGCGTAGATTCTATGCACGAGTAGAACACAAAAGGTTGTGGGCGATGATTTGTCAACTTCTTGCCGCTACTAGTCTTATTCTTTTCCGGCGGTATTGTGGGATGAAGCGGCTCGGACCGACCTTAGACGTACGCTTACGTGAGACTGGTTCCACCGACACACATGCACACCGTGCATAAAGGTGGCTAGCGGGTGTCTGTCTCTCCTACTCTAGTCGGATTGGATTTGATGAAAAGGGTCCTTATGAAGGGTAAATAGCTTTGGCATATCATCGTTGTGGCTGTCACGTAGGTAAGAAGGCGTTCTTGCTAGAAACCAAAATCAGCCACGTAAAATTTGCAACAACAATTAGAGGACGTCTAACTTGTTTTTGCAGGGTTTGACATGTGATGTGATATGGCCAAAGTTGTGATGTTGCATGTATGATGTATGAGATGATCATGTTATTGTAATAGGTTTCACGACTTGCATGTCGATGAGTATGACAACCGGCAGGAGCCATAGGAGTTGTCTTAATTTATTGTATGAGATGCAATGCCATGTGCTTACTACTTCTACTTCATTGCTAATGGTTAGCTATAGTAGTAGTGATAGTAGTAGTTGGCGTGACGACTTCGCGGAGACACGATGATGGAGATCATGGTGTCACGCCGGTGACAATGATGATCATGTGATGCCTGAAGATGGAGATCGAAAGAGCAAAGATGATAATGGCCATATCATGTCACTATATGATTGCATTGTGATGTTTATCATGTTTTTCAACTTATTGATTAGAACGACGGTAGCATAATAAGATGATCCCTCTTAAAATTTCGAGAACGTATTCCCCTAAGTGTGCACCGTTGCGAAGGATCGTTGTCTCGAAGCACCACGTGATGATCGGGTGTGATAGATTCTAACGTTCGCATACAACGGGTGTAAGCCAGATTTACACACGCGAAACACCTAGGTTGACTCGACGAGCTTAGCATGTGCAGAGATGACCTCGAATACAAGAGACCAAAATGTCGAACATGAGTCATATGGTTGAATACGATCAGCATGAAGTTGCTCACCATGATCACTAGTCCGTCTCACGTGATGATCGGACACGGGTTAGTCAACATGGATCATGTATCACTTAGATGACTAGAGGGATGTCGATTTAAGTGGGAGTTCATACTTAATTTGATTAAATGAACTTAATTTTCATGAACTTAGTCTAAAAGTTGTCTTTATAAATATTGTAGATGGCCAACGTCAACCTCAATTTCAGCGCATTCCTAGAGAAAAACAAGCTGAAAGATGATGGTAGCAACTATGCGGACTGGGTCCGCAACTTGAAGCTCATCCTTGAAGCAGCTAAAAAGGCTTATGTCCTTGATGCGCCACTAGGTGACCCTCCCGCTCCCGCAGCAGCCCAGGACATTCTGAACGTCTGGCAAACGCAGAGTGATGACTACTCTCTGGTTAGGTGTGGCATGCCATACAGTTTGGAAACAGGGCTCCAAAGTCGTTTTGAGCAACACGATGCATATGAGATGTTCCAAGAGATGAAACTAGTTTTTCAAGCTCATGCCCGTTACGAGAGATATGAAGTCTCCGACAAGTTATTTAGCTGTAAGATGGAGGAGAACAGTTCTGTCAGTGAGCATATACTCAAAATGTCTGGGTTACACGGTCGTCTGACTTCACTTGGAGTCAAACTTCCGGATGATGCCATAATTGACAGAATCCTCCAGTCTCTCCCACCAAGCTACAAAGGTTTTGTGCTGAACTACAACATGCAAGGGATGGAGAAGACCATTCCCGAGTTGTACTCGATGCTCAAGTCTGCAGAAGTAGAAATCAAGAAGGAGCACTAAGTGTTGATGGTCAACAAGACCACCAGTTTCAAGAAGGGCAAGGGTAAGAAGAACTTCAAGAAAGACGGCAAAGTCGTTGCCACGCCCGGTAAGCCAGATGCCGGGAAGAAGAAAAAGAATGGACCCAAGCCTGAGACTGAGTGCTTCTATTGCAAGGGAAAAGGTCAATGGAAGCGGAACTGCCCCAAGTACTTAGCGAACAAGAAGGCTGACAACGTTAAAGGTATATGTGATATACATGTTATTGATATGTACCTTACCAGCGCTCGTAGTATCTCCTGGGTATTTGATACCGTTGTTGTTGCTCACATTTGCAACTCAAAGCAGGAACTGCGGAATAAGCGGAGACTGGCCAAGGACGAGGTAATGATACGCATCAGGAATGGCTCCAAGGTCGATGTGATCGCCGTCGGCACACTACCTCTACATCTACCGTCGGGATTAGTTTTACACATATTAATAGTGTGAGTACCAAAAGATGTAAAGTTGATAATGATAGTCCCACATACTTGTGGCACTGCCGCCTTGGTCATATCGGTGTTAAGCGCATGAAGAAGCCCCATATTGATGGACTATTAGAGTCTTTTGACTTTGAATCATTTGACACATGCGAACCATGCCTCATGGGCAAGATGACTAAGACTCTATTCTCAGGAATAATGGAGAGAGCGACCGACTTATTGGAAATAATACATATTGATGTGTGTGGTCCAATGAACGTTGAAGCTCGCGGTGGCTACCGTTATGTTCTCACTCTCACCAATGATTTGAGTAGGTATGGGTATATCTACTTGATGAAGCACAAATCTGAGACGTTTGAAAAGTTCAAGGAATTTTAGAGTGAGGTTGAGAATCAATGTGACAGAAAAATTAAGTGTCTACGATCTGATCGTGGAGGAGAATATTTAAGTCACGAGTTTGGCACACACCTAAGGAAGTGTGGAATCATTTCACAACTGACGCCGCCTGGCACACCGCAACGCAACGAAGTGTCTGAACGCCGTAATCGCACTTTATTAGATATGGTACGATCTATGATGTCTCTTACCGACTTGCCGCTATCATTTTGGGGATACGCATTAGAAACTACAACATTCACTTTAAATAGGGCACCGTCTAAATCCGTTGAGACGACACCGTATGAACTATGGTTTGGCAAGAAACCTAAGTTGTCATTTCTTAAAGTTTGGGGATGCGATGCTTATGTGAAGAAACTTCAACCAGAGAAGCTCGAACCCAAAGCGGAGAAATGCGTATTCATAGGATACCCTAAGGAAACTATTGGTATACCTTCTATCTTAGATCTGAAGGTAAAACCTTTGTTGCCAAGAACGGATCCTTTCTAGAGAAAGAGTTTCTCTCAAAAGAAGTAAGTGGGAGGAAAGTAGAACTTGATGAGGTAATTACACCACCGCTCGAACAGAAAAGTAGCGCAGCGCGGGAAATTGTTCCTGTGGCGCCTACACCAACTGAAGAGGAAGTTAATGATAATGATCATGAAGCTCCGGATCAAGTTACTACTGAACCGCGAAGTTCCATGATGTCTACTACGCAACCTTCTCCTTGTAGACGTTGTTGGGCCTCCAAGTGCAGAGGTTTGTAGGACAGTAGCAATTTTCCCTCAAGTGGGTGAACTAAGGTTTATCAATCCGCAGGAGGCGTAGGATGAAGATGGTCTCTCTCAAGCAACCCTGCAACGAAATAACAAAGAGTCTCTTGTGTCCCCAACACACCCAATACAATGGTAAGTTGTATAGGTGCACTAGTTCGGCGAAGAGATGGTGATACAAGTGCAATATGGATGGTGGATATAGGTTTTTGTAATCTGAAATTACAAAAACAGCAAGGTAACTAGTAACAAAAGTGAGCACGAACGGTATTGCAATGCGTGGAAACAGGGCCTAGGGTTCATACTTTCACTAGTGAAGTTCTCTCAACAAAGATAACATAATTGGATCATATAACTAGCCCTCAACATGCAACAAAGAGTCACTCCAAAGTCACTAATAGCGGATAACAAACGATGAGATTATTGTCGGGTACGAAACCACCATAAAGTTATTCTTTCTGATCAATCTATTCAAGAGTTCGTACTAGCATAACACCTTAATATACATATCAACCAAGACCCTAATGTCACCTAGATACTCCATTGTCACCTCAAGTATCCGTGGGCATGATTATACGATATGCATGACACAATCTCAGAATCATCTATTCAACCAACAAATAGAACTTCAAAGAGTGCCCCAAAGTTTCTACCGGAGAGTCAAAACGTGTGCCAACCATATGCATAAGTTGCCAATGTCACGAATCTGCAAGTTGATCACCAAAACATACATCGAGTACTCACATGAATCCACGTGTGCCAACCCATATGCATAGGTTCCCAATTGTCACAAACCCGCAAGTTGATCACAACAGATAGACACGTGCAAGACATACATCAAGTATTCTCAAAGACTCAATCCGATAAGATAACTTCAAAGGGGAAACTCAATTCATTACAAGAAGGGAGAGGGGGAAGAACATCATAAGATCCAACTATAGTAGCAAAGCCCATGGTACATCGAGATCAAGACATATCAAGAACACGAGAGAGAGAGAGAGATCAAACACATAACTACTGGTACATACCCTCAGCCCCGAGGGTCAACTACTCCATCCTTGTCATGGAGATCGCCGGGATGATGAAGATGGCCACCGGAGATGAATTCCCCCTCCGGCAGGGTGCCGGAACGGGCTCCAGATTGGTTTTTGGTGGCTACAGAGGCTTGCGGCGGCGGAACTCCCGGTCTAGGTTTCTTTCTGGAGGTTTCCGTATTTATAAGACCAGATGGCGTTGAGAACAAGTCAGGGGGATCCACGAGGGAGTCAGAAGACCTTGGGGCGTGACCAGGGGGTGGGGGCGCCCCGAGGCTTGTGGCTTCCTCGGGACTCTTCTCCGGTATCTTTTTCTTCTGGGATTTTTGATATTTTCCAGAAAAAATCTTTTTAGGGATTTTCTTCCGTTTGGACTTTGTTTCAAAATCTCCTCTGAAAGGGGTCAAAAACATAGAAAAAACAGGAACTGGCAGTTGCCACTGATTTAATAAGTTAGTCCTAAAAATATATAAAAGGCATGCAGAACATCCAAAGTTTGACAAGATAATAGCATGGAACCATAAAAAATTATAGATACGTTGGAGACGTATCAAGCATCCCCAAGCTTAACTCCTGCTCGTCCTCGAGTAGGGAAGTGATAAAGACCGAATTTTTGATGTGGAATGCTACCTAGCATAGTTGTCCTTTGCAACTTCTTTCACGTGGCATGAATGTTCAGATCCGTAAGATTCAAAACAATAGTTTGCTATTGACATGAAAACAATAATACTTCAAGCAAACTAGCAAGGTAATCATGAAATTTCAAAATAACAAGGCCAATGAAAGTTATCCCCACAAAATCATATAGTCTGGCTATGCTCCATCAACCTCACACAACTAATGTAAATCATGCACAACCCCGGTATTGGCGAAGTAATTGTTTTCGCACTCTTACTTTCTCAAACTTTTTATAACTATCACGCAATGCATGAGCGCGAGCCATGGATACAACACTATAGGTGGAATAGAGTGTGGTGGTGGTTGTGAGACAAAAAGGAGGAGATGGTCACATTGACTCGGCATATCAAAAGGCTATGGAGATGCCCATTAATAGATATCAATGTGAATGAGTAGGGATTGCCATACAATATATGCACTAGAGCTATAAATATGTGAAAGCTCAAAAGTAGAACTAGTGGGTGTGCATCCAACTTGCTTGCTCACGAAGACCTCGGGAAATTTTGAGGAAGCCCATCATTGGAATATACAAGCCAAGTTATATAATGAAGATTCCCACTAGCATGTGGTAGTGACAAAGCAAGAAGCTCTCAATCATAAAGAACATGGTGCTATCATGAAGCACAAGTGTGGAAAAAGATAGTAGCATTGTCCCTTCTCTCTTTTTCTCTTTTTTTATTTGGGCTCTTAGACCTCCTTTTTTTCTATTCTTTTATTTTATCCCTTTTTTTTGGTTTTGGGCTCTTTGGCCTCTTTTTTTATTTCCTCACATGGGACGATGCTCTAATAATGATGATCATCACACTTTTATTTACTCACAACTCAAAATGATGGTGACTCTACAGGAAATGCCTCCGGCAGTGTACCGGGATGTGCAACGATCTAGCATGGCGTATGACGTTGAAACATCTCGCTAGCTATCTTACGATCATGCAATGGCAATATGAGAGTGACGACACAAGTCATGAGACGAACGGTGGGAGTTGCATGGCAATATATCTCGGAATGGCTATGAAAATGCCATAGTAGGTAGGTATGGTGGATGTTTTGAGGAAAGGCATATGTTGGGTTTGTGCACCGGTGAGAATTGCACGACACTAGAGAGGCTAGCAATGGTGGAAGGTGAAAGTGCATCTATACCATGGACTCACATTAGTCATGAAGAACTCACATACTTGTTGCGATTTTTTTTTATTAGTAATCGAAACAAAGTGCTAAACGCATACTCCGAGGGGAAGGGTTGGTAGGTGTTAACCATCGCGCGATCCCGACCTCAACACAAAGGATGACAATCAATAGATCAATTATGCTCCGACTTCCTAACATAGCGGTTCACCATACGTGCATGCTACGGGAATCACTAACTTCAACACAAGTATTTCTAGATTCACAACACCCTACTAACATAGCTCTTAATATTATGAAATCCACGTCTCAAAACTAATTGAGAGGAACCAAAACTTCTCTTCCTACTCAATGCACATGAAGATGGAGGTTTTTGTATCCTCTTTGGGTACCTATCACCTTTGGGACTACTTTCATAGCATAAGCCAACTACCAAGTCACGCACCGCCGTGCTCTAAAGATATAAGTGAAGCACAAGAGCAAAAGTGTCTAGCTCAAAAGATATAAGTGAAGCACTATGAGCATTCTAGCAAAATCACGATGAGTGCATGTCTCTCTCTCTCAAAAAGGTGTGCATCAAGGATTATTATGACCAAACAAAAAGAAAAGACTCCTAAGATACAAGACGCTCCAAGCATAACACATATCATGTGGTGAATAAAAATATAGCTCCAAGTAATGTTACCGATGGATTGAAGACGAAAGAGGGGATGCCTTCCCGGGGCATCCCCAAGCTTAGGCTTTTTGGTGTCCTTGAATTTGGCTTGGGATGCCTTGGGCATACCCAAGCTTGAGCTCTTTCCACTCCTTATCTCTTTGGCCATGAGAACATCACCCAAAACTTGAAAACTTCACAACACAAAACTTAAACAGAAACTCGTGATAACATTAGCACAAGAAAACAAACTACCACTTCTCTTGGTACTGTAGCAACTTGAATTCTACCTATATTGATGTTGGGCTAATGTATTATCACTTTTACATGGCTAGTACCCCCTGATACTAATCATAGTTTCATCAAAACAAGCAACCAACTCAACAAAAACAGAATCTGTCAAAAACAGACCAGTCTGTAGCAATCTGTATACTTCGTATAGTTCTGGTACCTCAAAAAATCTGAAAAATTACGAAGGCCTGGGAAAAAAGAATATCTACCAGCAGAAAAAAGAATCAACTCAAAAGGTCTTTCTGGATAGAAATGAAAAATACTTTCGTGAGCAGAAAGTTTCTGTCTTTTTCCAGCATGATCAAACAACTATCACCCAAGCTATCATAAAGGCTTTACTTGGCACAAACGCAAAAAGAAACACAAAAAACACAATCACAACAGAATTATGAAAGTGTGGACGTGAGAAAACATAAATAAAAAGATAAATTCATTGGGTTGCCTCCCACCAAGCGCTATCGTTTAACGCCCTTAGCTAGGCATTGATTTCAATGATGCTCACATAAAAGGTAAGGTTTGAAAAACAACGAGAGCATCATGGAGCATATGTCTAGCACTTTTAAGTCTAACCCACTTCCTATGCATAGGGATTTTGTGATCAAACAATTTATTGGAGCAAGAATCAACTAGCATAGGAAGGCAAAACAAGCATAGCTTCAAAAATTTCAACACATGGAGAGGAAGCTTGATACTATTGCAATAAGTAGAAGCATATGATCCTCTCTCATAGTAATTTTCAGTAGCATCATGAATGAATTCAACAATATAACCAGCACCTAAGGCTTTCTTTTCATGATCTACAAGCATACAAATTTTACTACTCTCCACATAAGGAAATCTATTCTCAAGAATAGTAGTGGGAGTATCGTAAAAGACTTGAGCACTACAAATTGTGTCCACAATGAAAAAGCAAGGTTTAGCAAAGGGGTTCTCGAAAGTATGACAAGTTTTATCACCCATCTTCTTTATAGCATAAGTATCCTCATAATAATCATCATAGATAGGGGGCATGCTTTCATCAAAATGATTTTGATCATTCAAAGTGGAAGAACTAAAAAGATCATCTTTATCAAATATAGCATCCCAAAGCTTGTGGCTTTGCATATCATTAGCATCATGGGTATTCAAAAAATTCATGCTAAGAACATTGCAATCATGCTCATCATTCACATATTATATGCCAAGCATTCTATGTAAATCTTCTTTCAGCACTTGAGCACAATTTTCCTTCCCATCATGCTCACGAAAGACATTGAAAAGATGGAGCATATGAGGCATCCTCAATTCCATTTTTTTGTAGTTTTCTAGCGAAAGAACAAGAAACAAAAAGATTCGATTGCAAGATCTAAAGATATACCTTCAAGCGCTAACGTCCCCGGCAACGGCGCCAGAAAAATGCTTGATGTCTACTACGCAACCTTCTCCTTGTAGACGTTGTTGGGCCTCCAAGTGCAGAGGTTTGTAGGACAGTAGCAATTTTCCCTCAAATGGGTGACCTAAGGTTTATCAATCCGCAGGAGGCATAGGATGAAGATGGTCTCTCTCAAGCAACCCTGCAACCAAATAACAAAGAGTCTCTTGTGTCCCCAACACACCCAATACAATGGTAAGTTGTATAGGTGCACTAGTTCGGCGAAGAGATGGTGATACAAGTGCAATATGGATGGTGGATATAGGTTTTTGTAATCTTAAATTACAAATACAGCAAGGTAACTAGTAACAAAAGTGAGCACGAACGGTATTGCAATGCGTGGAAACAAGGCCTAGGGTTCATACTTTCACTAGTGAAGTTCTCTCAACTGAGGTAACATAATTGGGTCATATAACTAGTCCTCAACATGCAACAAAGAGTCACTCCGAAGTAACTAATAGCGGAGAACAAACGAAGAGATTATTGTCGGGTACGAAACCACCATAAAGTTATTCTTTCTGATCAATCTATTCAAGAGTTCGTACTAGAATAACACCTTAAGGTACATATCAACCAAGACCCTAATGTCACCTAGATACTCCATTGTCACCTCAAGTATCTGTGGGCATGATTATACGATATGCATCACACAATCTCAGAATCATCTATTCAACCAACACATAGAACTTCAAAGATTGCCCCAAAGTTTCTACCGGAGAGTCAAAACGTGTGCCAACCCCTATGCATAGGTTCCCAATGTCACGAACCCGCAAGTTGATCACCAAAACATACATCGAGTACTCACATGAATCCACGTGTGCCAACCCATATGCATAGGTTCCCAATTGTCACAAACCCGCAAGTTGATCACAACAGATAGACACGTGCAAGACATATATCAAGTGTTCTCAAAGACTCAATCCGATAAGATAACTTCAAAGGGGAAACTCAATTCATTACAAGAAGGGAGAGGGGGAAGAACATCATAAGATCCAACTATAGTAGCAAAGCCCACGGTACATCGAGATCAAGACATCTCAAGAACACGAGAGAGAGAGATCAAACACATAGCTACTGGTACATACCCTCAGCCCCGAGGGTGAACTATTCCCTCCTCGTCATGGAGATCGCCGGGATGATGAAGATGGCCATCGGAGATGAATTCCCCCTTCGGTAGGGTGCCGGAATGGGCTTCAAATTGGTTTTTGGTGGCTACAGAGGCTTGTGGCGGCGGAAGTCCTGATCTAGGTTTCTTTCTGGAGGTTTCCGTATTTATTAGACGAGATGGCGTCGAGAACAAGTCAGGGGGACCCACGAGGGAGTCACAAGCCCTTGGGGCGCTGCTAGGGGGGGGCGCCCCCCAGGCTTGTGGCTTCCTCGGGACTCTTCTCCGGTATCTTTTTCTTCCGGTATTTTTGATATTTTCCAGAAAAAATCTTTTCGGGGATTTTGTTCCCCTTTGGACTTTGTTTCAAAATGTCCTCTGAAAGGGGTCAAAAACATGGAAAAAACAGGAACTGGCACTTGGCACTGATTTAATAAGTTAGTCCCAAAAAATATATAAAAGGCATGTAAAACATCCAAAGTTTGACAAGATAATAGCATGGAACCATCAAAAATTATAGATACGTTGGAGACGTATCAGTCCACAAGAGCACGCTCCGCACGAGAGTGGTACGGCAACCCTGTGATGGAAATCATGTTGTTAGACAACGATGAACCTTCGAACTATGAAGAAGCAATGGCAGGCCCGGATTCCAACAAATGGCTTGAGGCTATGAAATCTGAGATAGGAGCCATGTATGAGAACAAAGTATGAACTTTGGTGGACTTGCCCGATGACCGGCGAGCCATAGAAAATAAATGGATCTTCAAGAACAAGACTGATGCAAACGGTAATGTGACCGTTTATAAAGATCGACTTGTCACAAAGGGTTTTCGACAAATTCAAGGAGTTGACTATGAAGAGACTTCCTCTCCCATAGCGAAGCTGAAATCAGTCCGAATCATGTTAGCAATTGCCGCCTTTTATGATTATGAAATTTGGCAAATGGACGTCAAAACAACGTTCCTTAACGGGAATCTTAAGGAAGAGTTGTATATGATGCAACCAGAAGGTTTTGTCGACCCTAAGGGTGCTAACAAAGTGTGCAAGCTCCAGTGCTCCATCTATGGGTTGGTGCAAGCATCTCGGAGTTGGAACATTCGCTTTAATGAGGTGATTAAAGCGTTTGGGTTCATACAGGTTTATGGAGAAGCCTGTCTGTACAAGAAAGTGAGTGGGAGCTCTATAGCTTTCCTCATACTGTATGTGGATGACATATTATTGATGGGGAATAATATAGAGATGTTGGAGAGCATAAAGGCCTATTTGAACAAGAGATTTTCAATGAAGGACCTTGGAGAAGCTGCATACATATTAGGCATCAAGATCTATAGAGATAGATCGAGACACCTCATAGGTCTTTCACAAAGTACATACCTTGACAAGATATTGAAGAAGTTCAATATGGAAAACTCAAAGAAAGGGTTCATGCCAGTTCTGCAAGGTATGAGATTGAGTAAGACTCAGTCACCGACCACCGCAGCAGATAGAGAGAAGATGAGTACTGTCCCCTACGCTTCAGCCATAGGCTCTCTAATGTATGCCATGCTGTGTACCAGACCTGATATAAACCTTGCCATAATTTAGTAGGGAGGTACCAAAGTGATCCCGGTATGGAACACCGGACAGCGGTCGAGAATATCCTTAAGTACCTGAAGAGGACCAAGGAGATGTTTCTCGTTTATGGAGGTGACAAAGAGCTCGTCGTAAAGGGTTATGTCGATGCTAGCTTCGACACAGATCCGGATGACTCTAAGTCACAGACCGGATACATGTATGTTTTGAATGGTGAGGCAGTGAGCTGGTGCAGCAGCAAGTAAGAAGTCGTGGCAGCATCTACATGTGAAGCGGAGTACATAGCTGCTTCAGAAGCGGCTCATGAAGGAATTTGGATGAAGGAGCTCATCCCCGACCTTGGAGTGGTTCCATGCGCGTCGGGTCCAATGACACTGTTCTGTGATAACACTGGGGCCATTGCCATAGCCAAGGAGCCCAGGTTTCACCGGAAGACCAAGCACATCAAACGCCGCTACAACTCCATCCAGGACCATGTCCAGAGTAGAGTAATAGAGATTTGTAAAGTACACACAGATCTGAATGTTGCAGACCCGTTGACAAAACCTCTTCCTCGAGCAAAACATGATCAACACCATAATGCTATGGGTGTTCTATACATCACAATGTAACTAGATTATTGACTCTAGTGCAAGTGGGAGACTTTTGGAAATATGCCCTAGAGGCAATAATAAAATGGTTATTATCATATTTCCGTGTTCGTGATAATCGTCTATTGTTCATGCTATAATTGTATTAACAGGAAACAGTAATACATGTGTGAATAAATAGATCACAATGTGTCCCTAGCAAGCCTCTAGTTGGCTAGCTCGTTAGTCAATAGATGATCATGGTTTCCTGATCATGGGCATTAGATGTCATTGATAACGGGATCACATCATTGGGAGAATGATGTGATGGACAAGACCCAATCCTAAGCATAACACTAGATCGTATTGTTCGTATGCTAAAGCTTTTCTAATGTCAAGTGTATTTTCCTTCGACCGTGAGATTGTGCAACTCCCGGATACCATAGGAGTGCTTTGGGTGTATCAAACGTCACAACGTAACTGGGTGACTATAAAGGTGCACTACGGGTACCTCTGAAAGTATCTGTTGGGTTGGTACGAATCGAGATTGGGATTTGTCACTCCGTGTGACGGAGAGGTATCTCTGGGCCTACTCGGTAGAACATCATCGTGAGCTCAATGTGACTAAAGAGTTAGTCACACGATGACGTGTTGCGGAACGAGTAAAGAGAGTTACCAGTGACAAGATTGAACAAGGCATAGGTATACCGACGATCGAATCTCGGGCAAGTTCTATACCGACAAACAAAGGGAATTATATACGGGATTGTTTGAATCCTTGACATTGTGGTTCATCTGATGAGATCATCGTGGAACATGTGGGAGCCACCATGGGTATCCAGATCCCGCTGATGGTTATTGGCCGGAGAGCGTCTCGGTCATGTGTGCATGTTTCCCGAACCCGTAGGGTCTACACACTTAAGGTTCGATGATGCTAGGGTTATAGGGAAATGTTATACGAGGTTACCGAAAGTTGTTCGGAGTCTCGGATGAGATCCCGGACGTCACGAGGAGCTCCGAAATGGTCCGGACGTAAAGATTGATATATAGGATGGATGGTTTTGGACACCGGAAATGTTTCGAGCGTCACCGGTAGCGTACCGGGACCACCGGGACCACCGGAAATGGTCCCGGGGGTCCACTAAGAGGGGCCACCTGCCCCAAGAGGTAGCATGGGCCAAAAGGTGCTGGGAAACCAGCCCAAAGTGGGCTGGTGCGCCTCCCACAAAGGGGCCCATGGCGTAGGAGAGGGGGGGGGGGAACCCTAGGCACTGGTGGGCCTAAGGCCCACCTAGGGGTGCGCCACCCCCTCCCCTTGCCCTAGCCGCCACACCTCCCATCTAGGGGGGCTGCCGCACCACCTATGGGGGAAACCCTAGGGGTGTCACCCCCTCCCCTCCTCCTATATATATGGAGGGGTTTGGGGCTGTTTGGGGACACCGTTTCTTCTCCTCTCGGTGCAGCCCTGCTCCCCTCCTTCCTGCTCCTTCCACGGTGCTTGGCGAAGCCCTGCCGGGAGACCTCGTCTCTCCATCGACACCACACCGTCGTGCTACCGAAGATCTTCCCCAACCTCTCCTTCCTCCTTTCTGGAATAAGGTGCGGGAGACGTCACCGGGCTCCACGTGTGTTGAACGCGGAGGTGCCATGGTTCGGCACTAGATCGGAATCACACCGCGATCTGAATCGCCGCGAGTACGGCTCCACCAACCGCGTTCTAGCAACGCTTCCGCTTAGAGATCTTCAAAGGTATGAAGATGCACTCACCCCTCTCTCGTTGCTGGTCTCTCCATAGGAAGATCTGAATATGCGTAGGAAAATTTTGAATTTATGCTATGTTACCCAACACAAACCCACCATATACCTTCCTCAAAACAACCACCATACCTACCTATTATGGCATTTTCATAGCCATTCCGAGATATATTGCCATGCAACTCCCACCGTTCCGTCTCATGACTTGTGCCGTCACTTTCATATTGCCATTGCATGATCGTAAGATAGCTAGCGAGATGTTTCAACGTCATATGCTAAGCTAGATCGTTGCACATCTCGGTACACTGCCGGAGGCATTTCCTATAAGAGTCATCATTGTTCTAATCATTGAGCTGTGAGTAAATAAAAGTGTGATGATCATCATTATTAGAGCATTGTCCCAAGTGAGGAAATAAAAAAAGAGCCCTAAGATGCCCACAAAAAATATATGGAAAGCGGCCAAAGAGCCCCCCCCCAAAAAAGAGAGAGAAAAAGAGAGAAGGGACAATGCTACTATTTTTTTCCACACTTGTGCTTCACAATAGCACCATGTTCTTCATGATTGAGAGTCTCTTGTTTTGTCACCACCATATACTAGTGGGAATGTTCATTATATAACCTGGATTGTATATTCCAATGATGGGCTTCCTCAAAATTACCCTAGGTCTTCGTGAGCAAGCAAGTTGGGTGCATACCCACTAGTTCTCCTTTTGAGCTTTCACACACTTATAGCTCTAAGTGCATCCGTTGCATGGTAATCCCTACTCATTCACATTGATATCTATTGATGGGAATCTCCGTAGCCCTTTGATACGCCTAGTCGATGTGACCATCTCCTCCTTTTTGCCTCACAACCTCCACCACACTCTATTTCACCTATAGTGCTATATCCATGGCTCACGCTCATACATTGCCTGAGAGTTGAAAAAAGTTTGAGAAAGTAAGAGTGCGAAAACAATTACTTGGCCAATACCGGGGTTGTGCATGATTTAAATTCGTTGTGTGGGGATGATAGAGCATAGCCAGACTATATGATTTTGTAGGGATAACTTTCTTTGGCCTTGTTATTTCGATAGTTCATGATTACCTTGCTAGTTTGCTTGAAGTATTATTGTTTTCATGTCAATAGAAAACTATTGTTTTGAATCTTACGGATCTGAACATTCATGTCACATGAAAGAAGTTGCAAAGGACAAATATGTTAGGTAGCATTCCACATCAAAAATTCAGTCTTTATCACTTCCCTACTCGAGGACGAGCAGGAGTTAAGCTTGGGGATGCTTGATACGTCTCCAACGTATCTATAATTTTTGATGGTTCCATGCTATTATCTTGTTAACTTTGGATGCTTTGTATGCATTTTTATATCTTTTTTGGGACTAACCTATTAACTCAGTGCCAAGTGCCAGTTCCTATTTTTTCCGTGTTTTTGACCTTTTTCACAGGAGAATATTAAACGAAGTCCAAACAGAATGAAACCTTCGAAAAGATTTTTTCCGGAACAGAAGATACGCACGGAGCTTGAGAACCAAGGCAAAGGGCACCAGGGGAGGCCACAAGCCCCCTAGCCACGGCCTGTGGGGGGGGGGGGGGCGCCTAGCAGGCTTGTGCCCCCCCGTGGCTCCTTTGCCCTACTTCTTCCGCCTATAAATCCCCGAAAAATCTGAAACCACGGGAGAGAGCCACGAAAATACTTTTCCGCCGCCGCAAGCTTCTATCTCCGCAAGATCCCATCTGGGGCACGTTCTTGTGCCCTGTCGGAGGGGGGATTCGGACACAGAGGGCTTCTTCATCAACACCATTGCCTCTCCGATGATGCGTGAGTAGTTCACCACAGACCTTTGGGTCCATAGCTAGTAGCTAGATGGCTTGTTCTCTCTCTTGGATCTTCAATACAAAGTTCTCCATGATCTTCATGGATATCTATCCGATGTAATCCTCTTTTGCGGTGTGTTTGTCGAGATCCGATGAATTGTGGATTTATGATCAGATTATCTATCAATCTTATTTGAGTTTATTCTGATCTCTTATATGCATGATTTCATATCCTTGTAATTCTCTTCGAGTTGTGGGTTTCGTTTGGCCAACTTGATCTATAATTCTTGCAATGGGAGAAGTGCTTGGTTTTGGGTTCATACCGTGCGGTGACCTCACCCAGTGACAGAAGGGGTAGCGAGGCACGCATCGTGTTGTTGCCATCAAGGGTAAAAAGATGGGGTTTATATCTATTGCATGAATTTATCCCTCTACATCATGTCATCTTGCTTAAGGCGTTACTCTGTTTGTTATGAACTCAATACACTAGATGCATGCTGGATAGCGGTCGATGTGTGGAGTAATAGTAGTAGATGGAGAAAGTATCGGTCTACTTGTCTCGGACGTGATGTCTATATGTATGATCACTGCCTTAGATATCGTCATGACTTTGCGCGGTTCTATCAATTGCTCGACAGTAATTCGTTCGCCCATCGTAATATTTGCTATCATGAGAGAAGCCTCTAGTGAAAACTATGGCCCCGGGTCTACTTCACATCATATTTTCAGCTCCACACTTTTACTTTGTTGCACTTTCCACCTTCAAATCTCACCTTGCAATCAATCGTGAAGGGATTGACAACACCTTTGTAGCGTTGGGGTGCAAGTTTGCTGTTTTTGCGCATGTACTTTGGAGACTTGGCTTGATACTCCTACTGGATTGATACCTTGGTTCTCAAACTGAGGGAAATACTTACTGCTACTGTGCTGCATCACCCTTTCCTCTTCAAGGGAAAAACCAACGCAAGCTCAAGAGGTAGCACATCTCTTCGCCGAACTAGTGCACTATGCAATTTACCATTATATTTGGTGTGTTGGGGACACAAGAGACTTCCTATTGTTTGGTTGGACGGTTGTTTGAGAGAGACCATATTCATCCTATGCTTCCCACAGATTGATAAACCTCAGGTCATCCACTTGAGGGAAATTTACTACTTTCCTACAAAACTCTGCGCTTGGAGGCCCATCACGAGTCTATAAGAACAAGTTGTGTAGTAGACATCAAGTTCTTTTCTGGCGCCGTTGCCACGGAGGTAAGTGCTTGAAGTTATATCTTTAGATCTTCCAATTGAATCTTTTAGTTCCTTATTGTATCACTAATTTGGTTTGTAAAAAGAAAATAAAAAAATGGAATTGAGGTGGTCTTATATTGTTCATCTCTATCATGTCTTTCTTGAAAATGATGGAAGGAAAACTATGCTCAATTGCTAGAGGAAGAATATGAAAACGCTTAGTGTGAATTCCTTGAATGATGAGGATGGTAGTAATATTGTTATTATGATTTCTCTGAAAATCCATGATGGTAATGATATGCAAAGCAACAAGCTTGGGTATGCTATGTTTGATGAAGATGATATTTTCAATCCCCCAAGTTTTGATGAACAAATTTATTATGATGAAAGCATGCCTCCTATTTTTGATGATTATATTTATGAAAGTGGGTTCCGAAGAGTGTCAACTCTAGGTACTAATGATCCCACTATTTCGAAGGGTGTTGAATCTTTTCATAATGATAAAAATGGATTTGGAGAGGTCATGACTTTATTTAGTTACGAGTCCACTATTTTGGAAGAGGTTTCAATTATCTATGACAACAAAGTTGCTATATATGATTATTATTGTGATGAAATTTATGCTATAAATAATAAGAATAACCATGAAACTTGCCATCACGATATTAATTTTCATTTTGATTATATCAATCAAGTATTTCATGATAGCTATTTTCTTGAGTGTGCTCCCACTACTATGAATGAGAAGAAATTTTCTTATGTGGGTAGTAATAATAATTCTATGCTTGTGCATCATGAAAAGAATGTTGTATGTGATAGTCATATTGTTGAATTCATTCATGATTCTACTAAAAATTATTATGAGAGAGGAACTTATGTTTCTACATATTTCAATAGTATAATGTTTCCTCTCTTTATGTTCAAAGTTTTGAAGTCATGCTTGTTTTGCCTTCCTATGCAAGTTGATTCTTGCTAGAATAAATTTGTTGCTTGCAAAATCCCCATGCATAGGAATTGGGTTAGACTTAAATGTGCTTGTCATGTTCTTCATGATGCTCTCTTGCATGTTTCAATTACTACTTTTTATGCGAGCATCATTGAAATCATCATGCGTAGCTAAAAGGCATTAAATGAAAGCGCTTGTTGGGAGAAAACCCAATATTTACCCTTACTGTTTTTGAGTGTTCACATGATTAAGCTACTGTATTAATCATGTTTTATAGATTTTATTTCAATAAAGTCCCAAGTAAAGCCTTTGGGATAGTGTGGATACATGCTTGTTTGATTCTCTGCAAAAACAGAAATTTCTACGTCCAATCCATAATTTCTCTGATTTTACTGGAGCATCAAAAGATTCTGAATTTTTTACACAGTTTTGGTATGCAAATTCTATACGTTTTCCTAATTGTTAAGAATTTTTAGAGTCAGGGAAGTATGGTTTTAATGCAGATCTTTACACACTTTTCTGTTTTCGGCAGATTCTGTTTTTGTGTGCATAGTTTGCTTGTTTTTGTGTTTCCATAGTTTATATTAAGTGATATAAATTATGGAAATGATAGAATACAGTAGGTATTATGTGATAATAACTATGAATCTTGTCTTTGCAGTACCTAAGTGAATGATCTATATTTATCATACTAACCCATCTCACGAAGTTCCGTTAAGTTTTGTGTGGTTGAAGTTTTCAAGTTTTGGTTGAGATACCAATATGAGGAAATAAGGAGCAGCAAGAACCTAAGATTGGGGTTGCTCAAGGCACCCCAAGGTAATACCCAAGGAATACTCAAGCGTCTAAGCTTGGGGATGCCCCAGAAGGCATCCCTCTTTCAACTCCTACATTATCGGTATATCTTACTTGGAGCTATATTTTTATTCATCACATGATATGTGTTTTGCTCGGAGCATCATTTTATTTCTTTTGTTCTATGTTAAATGTTATTTATAATCTTGTTTTTCAATAAAAACTTCCAAGAATTTCCATTACAATGCTTGAATTGCATGTGTGATGTGTGTTTTACAAAAACAGAAACTTTTGATGTAGTATTTATCAGATTTTACTGGAACATTGAAAGTTTCTGAAATCTTTAAAAATTACTGTCATACAAAGTATTTATCATTTCCTAAATTTTCAGAAATTTTATAGATACAGAAGTATACTTTTTAAATAGATTGCTACAGACTATTCTGTTTGGACAGATTGTTGTCATAGTTTTGTTATCTACTTATCCTATAGTTTCCATAGATTATATTGGGATATATAAATTATGGAAATTATAGTATAGAGTACCTAATGTTTTAAAATCATTATGCAACTTGTCTTGGCAGTGCATAAAGAGTTTTTTTACCTTTACGTGTACTAACCTATCTCACGAGTACTTTTCAAGTTTTGTGTGGATGAAGTTTTTGAGACTTAGGTGAAACCATGATCAGAGAGGAATTTAGGAGACACAAAATCTCAAGCTTGGGGATTCCCAAGGAACCCCAAGTAAATATTTAAGAAGTCTCAAGCATCTAAGCATTGCGATGCTACGCATCCCACCTTTCTTCATCAACAACTATCGGTTAGCCTATGTTGAGCCTAAATTTTTATTTGTCCACATGACATGTGTTATTCTTAGATTGTCTTTTGTTTTGTTTGGTATTTGAAATAAAATATCAGACCTGAAAATCTTTGTTGAGAGAGATTCCTCAGATAGCTACTTAATTGTTCGACTACTCATTGATCTTCACTTATATATTTTAAGAGTAGTTTAATTGAGTTGCTCTAGTACTTCACTTATATTTGTTTGAGAGCTTTTTATTAGAAATGGAAATTTACTTTAAATTAAATTGGTACCAAAGTGATAGATATCTAGGGGAGATGTGATAAAAACTTTCATGAAGATCACTAGATATTAAACTTGATTCTTTGCAATAGTTTTGCGATAGAAAGATAGTGATATGTGAGTTATGTTGATGACTAATTATGCTTTAGTAAGAATATTGGTGTTAAGATTTGTGACTACCTATGGATGCACATGAAGTCAATAGTTATACTATGAAGTTACATCCTACTTGTGTTGCATTATTCGATGTTAGTTATGTTTAATGTTCGCTTATGATGGTTTTATTTCCTTGGTTGAGCACTTCTAAATCTATTTGCTAGCCTTCACTTGTACTAAGCGAGAACGTCGCTTGTGCATCCAAATCCTAAACCCAAAGTTGTGCTAAATGAGTCCGCCATACCTACCTATATGTGGTATTTCAGTGCCGTTCTAAGTAAATTTGTATGTGCCAACTTTAATATTCAAAATAAATTTCTGTTTTGTGTGCTCGTACCGCTCATGAAGCGGCGAGGGGTGGCCGATATCTTCCATGTTAAATAGGTTATTCTCAAGATGAGTGTTTATTCACTTTTCATTGCACGAGAGTATGTCGGCAATAGAGATGCCGAGTCCCGAAATGCAAAGAAAATTTATCTTATGTTGTCAAATAATAAATTCCTTGGAAAGTGTTGGTATGGACGGTACGTGTGGATGCGGCTAGCCGTGGAGTGTGAAAAGAATGGTGGAAAAAGGAATACAATTTATTTTCTGTTTGAGAACTGCTACGGCGGCAGAAATCTTGTGTCGTCTCTTGAGATTGCGTTGGTTTTTCCCTTGAAGAGGAAAGGGTGATGCAGCACAGGAGCCGTAAGTATTTCCCTTAGTTTGAGAACCAAGGTATCAATCCAATAGGAGAATCGCGTCAAGTCCAGAGTACCTGCACAAACACAAAAGAGCTTGCACCCAACACTATAAAGGGGTTGTCAATCCCTTCAAGATTGATTGCAAAGTGAGATCTGAAGGCAGAAAGTGCAACGAAGTAAAAGTGTAAGGCTAAAAATATGATGTGAAGTAGACCAGGGGGCCATAGTGTTCACTAGAGGCTTCTCTCAAAATAGCAAATATTACGGTGGGTGAACAAATTATTGTCGAGCAATTGATAGAACCGCGCAAAGTCATGCAGATATCTAAGGCAATGATCATACATATAGGCATCACGTCCGAGACAAGTAGACCGATACTTTCTGCATCTACTACTATTACTCCACACATCGACCGCTATCCAGCATGCATCTAGTGTATTGAGTTCATGACGAACAGAGTAACGCCTTAAGCAAGATGACATGATGTAGAGGGATAAACTCAAACCAATGATCAAAACCCCATCTTTTTACCCTTGATGGCAACAACACGATGCGTGCCTCACTACACCTTCTGTCACTGGGTGAGGTCACCGCACGGTATGAACCCAAAACCAAGCACTTCTCCCATTTCAAGAATCATAGATCAAGCTGGCCAAACAAAACCCACAACTCGAAGAGAATTACAAGGATATGAAATCATGCATATAAGAGATCAGAAGAAACTCAAATAAGATTCATAGATAATCTGATCATAAATCCACAATTCATCGGATCTCGACAAACACACCGCTAAAGAATATTACATCGGATAGATCTCCATGAAGATCATGTGGAACTTTGTATTGAAGATCCAAGAGAGAGAAGAAGCCATCTAGCTACTAGCTATGGACCCGTAGGTCTATATTGAACTACTCACGCATCATCGGAGAGGTCATGGTGTTGATGAAGAAGCCCTCTGTATCTGAATCCCCCCTCCGGCAGGGCACCAGAACATGCCTCAGATGGGATCTTGCGGAGACAGAAGCTTGCGGCGACGGAAAAGTGTTTTCATTGATCTCCTGATTTTTTCTGGGATTTTAGGGAATATATAGGCGAAAGACCTAGGACAGAGGAGGCCCAGGGAGCCCACAAGCCTGGGAGGCGCGGGCCCCCCTGGCTGTGGCTAGGGGGCTTGTGGGGTCCTTGGTGGCCCTCTTCCTTGGTTCTCAAGTCTCCCGATCGTCTTCTGTTTCGGAAAAAATCTTTTCGGAAGTTTTATTCCGTTTGGACTTCGTTTAAAATCCTCCTTTGAAAGGGGTCAAAAACACGGAAAAACAGGAACTGGCACTTGGCACTGAGTTAATAAGTTAGTCCCAAAATGGATATCAAAGGCATACAAAACATCCAAAGTTTGACAAGATAATAGCATGAAACCATCAAAAATTATAGATACGTTGGAGACTTATCAAGCATCCCGAAGCTTAACTCCTGCTCGTTCTCGAGTAGGGAAGTGATAAAGACTGAATTTTTGATGTGGAATGCTACCTAGATTAGTTGTCCTTTGTAACTTCTTTCATGTGACATGAATGTTCAGATCCGTAAGATTTAAAACAATAGTTTGCTATTGACATGAAAACAATAATACTTCAAGCAAACTAGCAAGGTAATCATGAACTTTCGAAATAACAAGGCCAAAGAAAGTTATCCCTACAAAATCATATAGTCTGGCTATGCTCCATCATCCCCACACAACTAATTTAAATCATGCACAACCCCGGTATTGGCCAAGTAATTGTTTTCGCACTCTTACTTTCTCAAACCTTTTTGAACTGTGACGCAATACATGAGCGTGAGCCATGGATATAGCACTATAGGTGGAATAGAGTGTGGTGGTGGTTGTGAGACAAAAAAGGAGGAGATGGTCACATTGACTCGGGGTATCAAAGGGTTATGGAGATGACCATTAATAGATATCAATGTGAATGAGTAGGGATTGCCATATAAAGGATGCACTAGAGCTATAAGTATGTGAAAGATCAAAAGGAGTACTACTGGGTGTGCATCCAACTTGTTTGCTCACGAAGACCTAGGGCAATTTGAGGAAGCCCATCATTGGAATATATAAGCCAAGTTATATAATAAAGATTCCCACTAGTATATGGTGATGACAAAACGAGAGGCTCTCAATCATGAAGAACATGGTGCTATTATGAAGCACAAGTGTGGAAAAGATAGTAGCATTGTCCCTTCTCTCTTTTTTTTTATTTGAGCTCTTTGGCCTCTTTTTTTTCTCACATGGGACAATGCTCTAATAATGATGATCATCACACTTTTATTTACTCACAGCTCAAAGCTCAGAACGATGATGACTCTATAGGAAATGCCTCCGGCAGTGTACCGGGATGTGCAACGATCTAGCTTGGCGTATGATGTTGAAACATCTCGCTAGCTATCTTACGATCATGCAATGGCAATATGAGAGTGATGACACAAATCATGAGACAGAACGGTGGGAGTTGCATGGCAATATATCTCGGAATGGCTATGAAGATGCCATATTAGGTAGGTATGGTGGCTGTTTTGAGGAAGGCATATGGTGGGTTTGTGCACCGGCAAAAATTGCGCGGTACTAGAGAGGCTAGCAATGGTGGAAGGTGAATGTGCATCAATACCATGGACTCACATTAGTCATGAAGAACTCACATACTTGTTGTGAAAGTTTTTATTAGTAATCGAAACAAAGTGCTAAACTCATACTCCTAGGGGAAGGGTTGGTAGGTGTTAACCATCGCGCGATCCCGACCGCAACACAAAGGATGACAATCAATATATCAATTATGCTCCGACTTCCTAACATAGCGGTTCACCATACATGCATGCTACGAGAATCACTAACTTCAACACAAGTATTTCTAGATTCACAACACCCTACTAACATAACTCTTAATATTACCAAATCCACGTCTCAAAACTAATTGAGAGGAATCAAAACTCCTCTTTCTAGTCAATGCACATGAAGATGGAGGTTTTTGTATCCTCTTTGGGTACCTATCACCTTTGGGACTACTTTCATAGCACAAGCCAACTACCAAGTCATGCACCGTCGTGCTCTAAAAGATCTAAGTGTAGCACATAGAGCAAAATTATTTAGCTCAAAAGATATAAGTGAAGCACGATGAGCATTCTAGCAAAATCACGATGAGTGCATGTCACTCTCAAAAGGTGTGCAGCAAGGATGATTGTGACACAACAAAAAGAAAAGACTCCTACGATACAAGACGCTCCAACCAAAACACATATCATGTGGTGAATAAAAATATAGCTCCAAGTAATGTTACCCATGGATTGAAGACGAAAGAGGGGATGCCTTCCCGGGGCATCCCCAAGCTTAGGCTTTTTGGTGTCCTTGAATTTGGCTTGGGATGCCTTGGGCATCCCCAAGCTTGAGCTCTTTCCACTCTTTATCCCATTGTCCATGAGAACATCACCCAAAACTTGAAAACTTCACAAAACAAAACTTAAACAGAAACTCGTGATATCATTATCACAAGAAAACAAACTACCACCTCTTTAGGTACTGTCGCAAACTTGAATTCTATTCATATTGGTGTTAGATTACTGTATTCTCAATTTTTCATGGCTAGTACCCCTCGATACTATCCATAGTTTCATCAAAACTAGCAACCAACTCTACAAAAACAGAATCTGTCAAAAACAGACCAATTTGTAGCAATATGTATACTTCGTATACTTCTCGTATCTCAAAAATTTGAAAACTTACGACTGTCTGGGTAAAAGGCATATCAACCAGACGCAGAAAGAATCAACTCAAAAGCTCTTTTTGAATAAAAATGAAAAATAATCTCGTGAGCGAAAAGTTTCTGTCTTTTTCCAGCAGGATCAAACAACCATCACCAAGACTAGTCATAAAGGTTTTGCTTGGTTCAAACACAAAAAGAAACACAAAATACTCAATCATCACAGAATTATGATAGTGTGGACGCCACAAAACATTAAAAAAGATAAATTCATTGGGTTGCCTCCCAACAAGCGCTATTGTTTAACGCCCTTAGCTAGGCATAAAGCGATAGAATCACGTATCGTCGTCTTTGGTGCTCAAACCATAAGTAGCCCTCATCATGGATTCATAGCGCAATCTTATTTTATTTCTAGGAAAGTGTTCCATGCCCTTCTAGAAATTAAATTGAAATCTAACATTCCCTTCCTTCATATCGATGATAGCACCGATAGTCCTTAGGAAAGGTCTACCAAGAATGATAGGGCATGTAGGATTGCAATCAATGTCAAGCACAATGAAATCCACGGGTACATAGTTCCTATTTGCAATAATAAGAACATCATTGATCCTTCCCATGGGTTTCTTGACAGTAGAATCCGCAAGATGCAAATTAGGAGAACACTCCTCAATCTCATTAAAACCCAGAACATCACATAAAGACTTTGGAATCATGGAAACACTAGCACCCAAATCACACAAATAATTGCATTCATAGTTTTTGATTTTGATTTGGATAGTAGGTTCCCACTCATCATGAAGCTTCCTAGGGATAGAAACTTCCAATTCAAGAGATTTTATCATAGCTTCGACGATATGATCGGTAAAGGCCTTGTTTTGGCTATAAGCGTGAGGAGAGTTTAGCATGGATTGCATCAAGGAAATGCATTCAATCAAGGAGCAACTATCACAATTGAATTCCTTGAAATCCAAAGTAGTAGTTTCATTACTACTCAAAGTTTTAATATCTTCTACTCCACTTTCAATGCTTTTAGCATCAAGATAGATGGACTCTGAATCATTGGGGCGTTTTTCAACCAAGGTGGATTCATATCTAGCCCCATCATCATTAGGTTTGACACAAGAAAACAAAGATTAAATGGGAGTCACACCAAGAACTTTAAGATCTTCGTGATTCTTATCACGAGAACACGCCTTTTTAAGCCATTCATGTCTAGCATGAATTTGGGCGGTTCTTTCTTTGCTCTTACTCATGGAAACACACATAGCTTTCAAAGTTTCATCCATATTGATCTTGGGAGAAGCACATCTAACTTTCAAAGCATCAATATCACTAGACATTCTATCAATGCTCCTAGCCAAATCGTCAATTTTGAGTAGTTTTTCCTCTATGGACGCATTGAAAATCTTTTGCGAGTTGATAAACTTTTTGATATTACTCTCTAGATCAGAGGATAATATATTATAATTTCCATGAGTATTGTTGTAGGAGTTGCCAAAGTTATTGGAGGGGTTACTAGGAAAAGGCCTAGGAACATAGTTTCCTCTAAAAGCATTGTTGTTGCCAAAATTATTCCTACCAACAAAATTAACGTCCAAGCTAGCGTTGCTACTCTCAATCAAGGAAGACAAGGTCATATCATTAGGATCTAAAGGAGCACTTCTACTAGCAACTAAATTCATTAACTCATCCATCTTAGTACTCAACGAGTTAATTTCTTCTATAGCGTGTACCTTTTTACTAGTAGGTGACCTTTCCGTGTGCCACTGAGAGTAGTTCGTCATGATATTGTCTAGGAGTTTTGTGGATTCTCCTAACGTGATTTGCATGAATGTTCCACCTGAGGCGGAGTCCAAGATATTTCTAGAAGCGAAATTCAAGCCATCGTAAAAGATTTGTATAATCATCCAAAGACTCAAGCCATGAGCGGGACAATTTTTAATCATCAATTTCATCCTCTCCCAATATTGTGCAACATGTTCATGATCAAGTTGCTTAAAATTCATGATATCATTACCGAGAGAGATAATCTTAGCCGGCGGAAAATATTTGGATATGTAAGCATCTTTGCACTTATTCCAAGAATCAATACTATTTTCGGGCAAAGACGAAAACCAAGTTTTTGCTCGATCTCGCAACGAGAGAGGAAAAAGCTTCAATTTAATCACATTATTATCCGCATCTTTATTCTTTTGCATATCACAAAGCTCAATGAAGGTATTAAGATGGGATGCGGCATCTTCACTAGGAAGGCCGGAGAATTGCTCTTTCATAACAAGATTCAGCAAAGCAGCATTGATTTCGTATGACTCCGCACTAGTGGCGGGAGCAATCGGAGTACTAATAAAATCATTATTATTAGTATTCGAGAAGTCACAAAGTTTGGTGTTTTCAGTCATGGTGAATTCAGCAAGCAAGCAAGCACACAAGCGAACAGAAAGCAAGCGAGAGAAAAGGGCGAACGAAAAAGGCAAACGAAAAAGGCAAATATTTTTGTAAATTTTCGTTTTTCAGAAGTGGGGGAGAGGAAAACGAGAGGCAAAAAAGTAAATGCAAGAGATGAGTTTGCGACACTTACTTGGATGAGTTCTTGACTTGATCCTCCCCGGCAACGGCGCCAGAAATTCTTCTGCTACAGCGACAGAAATCTTTTGTCGTCTCTTGAGCTTGCGTTGGTTTTTCCCTTGAAGAGGAAAGGGCGATGCAACACACGAGAAGTAAGTATTTCCCTCAGTTTGAGAACCAAGGTATCAATCCAGTAGGAGAATCGCGTCAAGTCCAGAGTGAGATCTGAAGGCAGAAAGTGCAACGAAGTAAAAGTGTAAGGCTGGAAATATGATGTGAAGTAGACCCGGGGCCCATAGTGTTCACTAGAGGCTTCTCTCAAAATAGCAAATATTACGGTGGGTGAACAAATTACTGTCGAGCAATTGATAGAACCGCGCAAAGTCATCATGATATCTAAGGCAATGATCATACATATAGGCATCACGTCCGAGACAAGTAGACCTATACTTTCTGCATCTACTACTATTACTCCACACATCGACCGCTATCCAGCATGCATCTAATGTATTGAGTTCATGACGAACAGAGTCATGCCTTAAGCAAGATGACATGATGTAGAGGGATAAACTCAAACCAATGATGAAAACCCCATATTTTTACCCTTGATGGCAACAACACGATGCGTGCCTCGCTACCCCTTTTGTCACTCGGTGAGGTCACCGCGCGGTATGAACCCAAAACCAAGCACTTCTCCCATTGCAAGAATCATAGATCAAGCTGGCCAAACAAAACCCACAACTCGAAGAGAATTACAAGGATATGAAATCATGCATATAAGAGATCAGAAGAAACTCAAATAAGATTCATAGATAATCTGATCATAAATCCACAATTCATCGGATCTCGACAAATACACCAAAAAAGAAGATTACACCGGATAGATCTCCATGAAGATCATGGAGAACTTTGTATTGAAGATCCAAGAGAGAGAAGAAGCCATCTAGCTACTAGCTATGGACCCGTAGGTCTATGGTGAACTACTCACGCATCATCAGAGAGGTCATGGTGTTGATGAATAAGCCCTCCGTATCCGAATCCCCCCTCCGCCAGGGCACCAGAACGTGCCCCAGATGGGATCTTGCGGAGACAGAAGCTTGCGGCGGCGGAAAAGTGTTTTCGTTGATCTCCTGATTTTTTTGGGATTTTAGGGAATATATAGGCGAAAGACCTAGGGCAGAGGAGGCCCAGGGAGCCCACAAGCCTGGGAGGAGCGCCCCCTGGCCGCGGCTAGGGGGCTAGTGGGGTCCCTGGTGGCCCTCTTCCCTGGTTCTCAAGTCTTCCGATCGTCTTCTGTTTCGGAAAAAATCTTTTCAGAAGTTTTATTCTGTTTGGACTCCGTTTAAAATCCTCCTATGAAAGGGGTCAAAAACACAGAAAAAACAGGAACTCGCACTTGGCACTGAGTTAATAAGTTAGTCCCGAAAAAGATATCAAAGGCATACAAAACATCCAAAGTTTGACAAGATAATAGCATGAAACCATCAGAAATTATATATACGTTGGAGACGTATCAAGAACCACCTAGGATTTGTTTAGCATGGAGGATATTGGAAACTCTTAGTCATTTTCGTTGACAGTTAAAGCATGCCACCAAAATAATTTTATCTCTCAATTTAAGCTTTCATCTCTGTTACCTCTACAAATCTCTGCCTCCCTCTGCAAAGGGTCTATCTATTTACTTTATGCAATTTTTATTTTTATTTGAGTCTCCATCTTCTCTTATAAAGCACCAACTACGGAACACTATTATCATACTTGAGCATTGGATGTAGCTAATATTTGGGTGTGTTGCATGAATGGATCAATGATGGAGCATGATGGGCTAGGGATAGTGTTCTTTAGTGTTGATATTTTGAAAGACTTGGTTGCTTGTTGATATGCTTGAGTATTAAAATTTTCGTGTCCATTTATAAACTATTGCTTTGAATCATCTACAAGTCCACATGTCCACACCAGGGCATACCATCCACCCTTGACGCGACCTGGTATCTAGTGGGCCCCTTGTGGCCCATCTTGGCGTGATACCAACGCCCAAAAATCCTATAAATATATAAACCTCCAGAAATAATGCTAGACGAGAAGTTCCTCTGCCGCAAGCCTCTGTAGCCACGAAAAAACAATCAGGAGCCCATTCCGGGACCCTATTGGAGGGGAGATCATCTCCGGTGGCCATCTTCATCATCCCGGCGGAGGCCATGACGAGGAGGGAGTAGTCCACCCTTGGGGTTGAGGGTTTGTACCAGTAGCTATGTGTTTGGTCTCTCCATCTCTCATGTTCTTGAGATGTCATGATCTTGATATATCACGGGCCTTGTTAATATAATCGAATCATATGGTGTTTGTCCCATGATATTGTTGTGATGAATTGAATATTTCACTTTAAGATCTCGTCATGTTGGATTGAATATTCAGGTTTGAGAGCACATGATGTATGTCTTGCATGCGGATACCCATAGTAACATTGGGGCATTCAAGTAATTCACTTTATATATGTTTTGGCACTCAACTCGTAGATTCCCGAGGTGACATTGGGGTACTATATGCATATTGGTTGATGCACATTTTCATACTAAGTTCTCCGTTAGAAATCTTGGGGCTCCTTGAAGTTCTTTGTGTTGGATTGAATATGAAGAATCTGAAATTGTTTGATGCATGTCGTATAATTAGCCCACATATACTTGAGGCGACATTGGGGTTGATTGATATGTATCAATGATGTTATTTTAGCAGGAACTCTTGAATAGATCGATCAGAAATGATAACTTGTTATTTTAGTACGAACTCTTGGAAAGATTGATCAGAAAGAATAACTTTGAGGTGGTTTTGTACACTACAAACAATCTATTCTTATGTTTTCCGCTAGATAGGAACTTTGGAGTGATTCTTTATCGCACGTTGAGGGGTTGTTATGTGATCCAATTATATTAGCATTATTGAGAAATTGCATTAGCGAAAGTATGGACCCTAGGCCTCATTGTCAAGCATTACTACACTTGTATCACCATCTCTTTGCCGAACTAGTGCACCTGTACAATTTACCATTATATTTCGTGTGTTGGGGACACAAGAGACTTCTTATTATTTGGTTGCAGGGTTGTTTGAGAGAGACCATCTTCATCTTACGCCTCGCATGGACTGATAATCCTTAGGTCATCCACTTGAGGGGAATTTGCTACTGTCCTACAAAACTCTACTCTTGACGGCCCATTACGAGTCTACAAGAACAAGTTGTGTAGTAGACATCAAGGTGTTGGGGCAGTCGGTGTAGCAGGAGAGCAGTCATGGTGTGCAGAAAAAATAAAGAGGAAGATTAGGAAAAATATAGAGTTTTGTCCCCCTCAAACATCTATATTTTTGTCCCCCCTCCCCCAAACATTTTACCTAGCTCCACGAGTAGTCATTAGGTGACGAGGCGATGAAGGTGGTGCATCAAGGGTGTGATATCACACCGGGATGTGAGAGTGGCACCACGAGGTGGACATTGTTAACCCCCAAATGCAGGGAATTATTGTAGTACTTTTCAAATTGAATGTGGAATATATGAATGTCGATGCGCCGTGTGAGGTGAAGATATGTTTCCTATGCATGCCACTTAATTACACAACTATCTGTGCATTTTATGTTTACATTACCTAGACTCTTCGTGACTAAGAAAGGTTGAATACGTGATAACTAAAGTACTTAGTAACAACGCCATGCCCGCTGCCGACTCGCCCCAGCCTCTAGCCCACCGACCCATACCGTCGCCATCCGCTCTGGTGCTGTCAGCCACCCCACACCCCGCCCGCTCACCCTCGTGGCCACCCTCACCCTCCCCTACTCTCCTCTGCCCTCGGGCTTCCCCTCCCAGCTATGATCCCACCGTCACCCGCGATTGGATCTGATCTAGATCCGGTCTGGGACACGCCCCCGACGCCGACCATTCGTCGGCCCCCTGGCATGGGTTCTGAGGCGACCTGCATCCTGGATACCCCTCAGGAGTTTCTTTCCCATGTGCTGCTCCCAGCTACCTCCTTTAGTGCTGCTGCTCGAAGCCGTTCTTCCGGCCCAATGCGCCATGATGTCGTTTATGGTGGATGCAACTTGGGATGGCTCGTGTCCTTTCGGCCTGTCCCTACGTAGACTGCGGCTGACCAATCAATCCTACATAGCACAAAGGCTACGGGGCTTGAGGATGAAGTGACGCCGCCATGGATCGACGTCACGCATTGGCCGAAAAGTCCTGGATCGGGGCCAGCTCGTCCGAACAGGCATCGGTTTGGGCTTGTGTCCTCATCTCATTTAACCATGAGAGATTTGATGAACTGGTCCTTAGAGCCCTAACAGAGCTGACTCCGGGGCTTCGACGTAGGACATATATTCTGGCGGGATGACTGTCCTGCCTCCGAACACCATAGCCAGGCCCTGGCTCGAGGGCGAATCAAGTATAGAATCTATTTCGGACTCAAGGTTGGGAAGAGGACTCGAAAGTAAGGCTTCAGAATTTTTGAGCTCTTCGACCAAGGCGGGGACCTTGGAAAGGATCAGGCCGCCCCGGGTGTTGGTAATGAATTCCAACTCACCGAACTTAAATTCCTGACTCGGGGTTACCTCGTTGATCTGGTGATGAGCCACCTTGACATCTGGGGTGGTACTGCTTAAAGCACGGGATTGGACGGAGATGAAGATATCCCTGGTCTTCACGTTGTCGCTCGTGACCAAGCGAGCCATCGAGCCTTTTTGCGGTATCACAGCGGAGCTCTCAATGACATCACTAATGTCGGTGTTAAAACCGGCTGATCTCGAGTAGGGTGTCCGGACTATTGATCTAGGGTTGATGGGCAACAAGAGATGACGAAGACAGTGTTTTAACCAGGCCCGGGCCCTCTTGATGGAGGTAAAACCCTACGTCTTTCTCTTGTTATTATTGATGGAGTAGTACAGAATACAGAGTTGATCTAATGCTAAATCGGATGTTGTGGTCTAAACCCTAACCGTAATGAGCTTAATGTGTTCTACGAGCTATGACCATCTGGCTTATATAGATGCCAAGGGTGCTAGGCTTACACAAGGTCGGTTACAATAGAGAAGGAATATGTCGATTACTACATCGCCTCGGATTGCACGCCAAGTCTTCGGAAGAGTCCATCTCGAATCCGATGCTTTTACTAATGGTCGAACAAGCCCGGGAGTCGGGCCCATGAGAATAGGCACGCGGACCAAGGACCCCTTAATCCCGGACTCCCTCAGCCGCGTCCACCGCCAATGCCTGCCACGACCTTCATTGCCCGCACCCCTCCTCCTGCAACCCTCATTCCTCGCATCCCTCCTTCCGCATGGATAAAAGGTCTTTGTTTCCATTGCCTCAAGCTGCGTCACCAAGCCGTCGACTGCCGCGACCCAATCACCTACACATGATGCTTCCGCTCTATCCACAGAGCACACGGATACACCTACGCCCTGTGCCCGCATGTGCGGCCCGACGCGCCCTTGCCGGCTCAGCGCAGGGCTCCTTCCCTTGGGCCTCCCTGCATCAGCTGTCGGCGCCTCCGTCCATGCCCCCCAGGCTGCCATGGACTCCTCCTCTGTAGCGCCCCTGCCATGGGCAGGTGACCACAGCAAAGCGACTGGAGGTGTTCACCGTCATCCCAAACACCCTGACCATGCGCGTGGAGGCTACGCTCCTAGAATCCAACTGGATGGTGGCGTGGTTTGACTGAGACCGCCGCACCTCCACCAATGAGGTTGCTGCGGCAATTGCTGATGGGATAGGAGCCCTGAAGCCAGACGTCGTTGTTGTCTTCCACTTCCCCGAGCGCATCCTGGTGCACTGGATCCACACGGACCATGTCGACATCACTGTTTCCTATTGCGAGCTCCCGTTCAACGACACACAACTACAAATGAGGGCTTGGCGCCTTGAAGCCCATGTTGAGCATGCAGACCTTGGCCACCACGTCCGCCTCTGCCTCGAGGGGCTACCTCTGTATGCCTCGGATGATGAGGATGTAGGCAAGGCCATTCGTTCCCGCTGCTCGCTGGACTACATCGAGACGACATCCAAGGTGAAGAGAGAGACCAAGGAGTTGGCCATGTGGTCGTGGACGCCGTGTCCAAGAAGGGTGCAAAGAGTGAGATGGATCACCTTCCCTACCCGCAACAGCGGCGCGCCAGTGTACGGTCGTAAGGGGCTAGAGCACCATGTCCTGGTACATCTTTACATCCATGAAGATCCATCCTTTGGGAGGGTGGTGCCCAAGCCCAACCCTTGGAGGTCCAACATCGTCGATGGATAGAAGGAGGCACTTGACCAGTGTGAGCGCGTCTCATGCCCCGTATAGAAAGACCACCAAGACCGAGGGACTGAGACAACGAAGAAGGTCGGGGCCGTGGGTTCGATGTCTAGGGTGTGTCCATAGGAATGCAAGGGTGTGGCGAACGCTTATGTTGGAGCCTCTCACATGTGCCCCGTGACGAGCAGCGCGATAACAAGTGAGTGTGTCGTGATGAACGTCGCAGGAGGCACGGTGGCCATCGCCGCGAGTGACCTGCCTGCATAACGTCCCCGATGCGGCACATGTGCTCCTTGGATCTAGCTCTTCGAGCACGACCCCCGTGCGTGCCAGGGAGATGGAGCCTCTTCACTCCACCATGCTTGCTCCTGCTGCTGTTAGCGCGGGGTGATGCAACCCGGTCAGGCAGCTATGCTCAGAATCTGCAAGACGCCTCTCCAGGGACGCACGGACTCCCTGTGCATCATCGGCATTGTCTTCTACGACAGTGCTCCGAACACCACCGGCCTCCAAGCGGGATGAGGCCCAAGGTGCTGGAACGGCCTGCCAGATCCTCTCCCAGGCGCTCATCGAGCCTTGTTCGCCGGTCACAATGCAGCATCCTCTCCTGGACCCCTCCCCCTTGTGGCCTCGGGATTTGAAGCTCCTCCCACCACGCCTCTCTACTGCGACGACAACCTGCAGCAAACAACTTCGCCAACATATGCTCGTCCTCATGCTATTGGGCATGACCTGCCAGCGGGCCTCGCAGAGCTCATCATCTCCTGCCTCGAGCTCCCTCTGGCACTTTTTAGCTCCAAGCAACTAGTGCTCCAGCCACACACCACCGTGCCGCCTCTCCTCGAGGCGCATAGGACCTCTCTTAGGCCAAGACCTCCTACTGCACATCGGAAGATCCTAGAGGCATGATGATATCCAAAGAAGGGGACATCTCTCTACAGTGGGTTCGGTGCCCAACGAGTCGCACAAGGGCTGCTCCTGCAGCAAAAATTGTTGAACGACTGGGTTGCCGTAGCCTGGGCATAACCAAAGATGGGGAATACGTTAGAGCATATCTAGCAGACCCCGTATAAGTGGTCAAACCCGTAAAAGTTTTGCGTTTTACTATTTTGGTCAAAAAAATGTCCACACAGAAACCGTAAAGGTGGTCCAACCTGTAAATTTTTAAGGGGCATGGAAAAGCCACACCCAAAACCATTATATTTGAATACTGGAAGGCCGAACCGAGGGGCCCCGTATACCGTGCAAACCTCGTCGGAGCAAACACGCCGCCATGAAGTTTGCCGGAATCCGCCCTAAATTTGGAGTAGTTCATTACCGCACGCCGAAAAAGGCCGCTAGACGCCGCAAGGGATCGCCGCCAGTTTGAATTGGACGAGCTCGACCTCGTTGTGGCCTCCCATGACCTCAGCCTGGCTGCCAGAATCCTCCCAGCATGGCCGGTAAAGGGGCACGGCGCGGCTGGCAAACGAGCAGGACAGTGCCGGCGGGCGATGGGGCATGGGCGGCGGGCGACAAGGCGTGGCCGGTGAGGTTGGGCACGACCAGTGTGGTGATGGGGCACGACCGACAGGGACGAGGTGCGTCGACGGACGATGTGGCATGGCTGATGGGCGACGGGGCGCGGCCGACGGGGTCTAGACGCGGTCGGCGTGGCCGGCACGGACAGCTGGAGGAAGGGCAGCGACCGTCGGACCGGAGGAAGGAGCTCTTTATTCCAGTTTTATATTTTTTTTACAGTTTTTGTTCGGCCGTAGCTAAAATGGATCCTTAAAATGCCTTTTTTCGACCCATATCTCAGTTTTACAGTTTGCGTTTTTATGGGGTCTGCTAGAGATGCTCTTACCTCTAAGACCCTAGATGCATTCACGGATCGATTCAAGTAACAACTGCCTCCTGAAGTGTGATTATGGCAATGAGAGGCTTCTTCAAGCTTGATGACAACTCCGTTAGTGTCGTCGAGGACGCGCTCATCGACCATGGTGGGGCTGTGGCACTAGACTGTGTGGGGCTGGACAAAGACGAGCATGGATCGCACACGAGGATCGCCTGAGTAGGTTGTTGCTGTGTTTGGGCTTCAAGGTTTACATGTTAGTACGCCATCAAAAATGGCAGAAGAGTATTGCTACTACTTCTAGTAGCTTGTACATGGTTAGTGTTGGAAATATGCTCTAGAGGCAATAATAAAATAGTTATTATTATATTTCCTGTTTCAAGATAATCCTTTATTATCCATGCTATAATTGTATTGAATGAAAACATAAATGCATGTGTGGATATATAGACAAAACTATGTCCCTAGTAAGCGTCTAGTTGACTAGCCAATTGATCAAGGATGGTTAAGGTTTTCTCACCATATACAAGTGTTGTCACTTGATGACTGGGTCACATCATTGGGAGAATGATGTGATGGACAAGACCCAAACTATAAACGTAGCATGTGGTCGTGTCATTTTGTTGCTATTGTTTTCTGCGTGTCAAGTATTCATTCCTATGACCATGAGATCATGTAACTCACTAACACCGGAGGAATACCTTGTGTGTATCAAACGTCGCAACGTTACTGGGTGACTATAAAGGTGCTCTACAGGTATCTCCGAAGGTGTCCGTTGAGTTAGCATGGATCAAGACTGGTAATTTTCACTCCATGTGACTGAGAGGTATCTCGGGGCCCACTCAGTAATACAACCTCACATATAAGCCTTGCAAGCAATGTGACTAAAGTGTTAGTCATGGTATCTTGTATTACGGAACGAGTAAAGAGACTTACCAGTAACGAGATTGAAATAGGTACAGGGATACCGATGATCAAATCTCGGGAAAGTAACATACTGAAGGACAAAGGGAATGGTATACGGGATTATATGAATCCTTGACATAGAGGTTCAACTGATAAGATCTTCGTAGGATATGTAGGATCCAATATGGACATCCAGGTCCCGCTATTGGATATTGACCGGGGAGTGTCTCAGGTCATGTGTGCATAGTTCTCGAACCCGCAAGGTCTGCACACTTAAGGTTCGGTGACGTTTCGATATAGTTGAGTTATAGGTGCTGGTGACCGAAGTTTTGTTTGGAGTCTCGGTATAGATCATAGACGCAACGAAGGTTTCCGGAATGGTCCAGAAACGAAGATTGATATATAGGATTGTTTCATTTGGCTTCCGGAAAGATTTCGGGCATTACCGACAGTGTACCGGGAGTGATGAATGGGTTCTCGGTTTTTACCCGGAGGGGCCACCCACCCGGGAGAGAACCTAATAGGCCCATGGGTGGTGCACCAGCCCTTGGTGGGCTGGTGAGGCCAGCCAAATAGGACTATTTCGGCCAAGAGGAAAAATCAAAGGAGAAAGAAAAAAAGAGGAGGTGGGAAGGAAGGATGGGACTCCTCCTTCCTAACCGAATTGGAGTAGGAGTCCCTCCTCCCACTTCGGCTGACGCCTTGGAGGCTCCCTTGAGCCTCAAGGCTAGCCCCTCCCCTCCTCCTATATATACTAGAGGTTTTAGGGTTTTTGAGACACAACTTTGCCACGTACAACCCTAAACCTCTACTTCGTAGTTCTTCCTCTAGATCGGATTTCTGCGGAGCTCGGGCGGAGCCCTGCAGGAATAAGATCATCATCATCACCGGCGGGTCGTCATGCTGCCGGAGAACTCGTCTACTTCCCCGTCTCTATTGCTGGATCAAGAAGGCAGAGATCGTCATCGAGCTGTACGTGTGTTGAACATGGAGGTGCCGTCCGTTCGGTGCTAGATCAGGATGGATCGTGGGACGACGGTGATTTGAATCACGAAGCAGTTCCACTACATCAACCGCGTTTCTTAACGCTTCCCGCTTAGCGATCTACAAGGGTACGTGGATCCGATCTCCCTCTCGTAGATGAACATCACCATGATAGGTCTTCATGTGCGTAGGAGTTTTTTTGTTTCCCATGCAACGTTCCCCAACAGTTAGAAGGTACTATGTATTAGGGAAGGCTAGTTTTGGCCATGAACCAATGCATCAAGGGCTAAGATCCCCATGTGTGTGTGTGTGTGGTGCATCAGGTTCGGCCACGGGCATGTATTCGGGACTTGTTTCACCTTCTGTTTTATGATGATGATTAGATCCAATGCTGGTCCAAAGGCATCTATAATGCATCCATGATTGAACAACCTATCAATACTGTGTGCTGGAACGTGAGAGGGTTGAATTGCTCAGACTGGAGAGCAAGTGTCAAGACAACCTTCTCTAACACTTCTTGCCATCTAGTCTGTCTCGAGGAGACTAAGCTAAGTACTATTGACAATTTCATCGTCGCTTCTATTGGTGGAAATAGATTCCGCAATTTCGCACAACACCCGACTTCCGGAACAAGGGGCGGAATTCTTCTGTTGTGGGATGACAACCTTATCCATGTTACTGACATATCCATCTCCACCTATTGCCTATCTGCCATGGTGCGGATTCATGCTTCCGATTCCTCCTTCAAAATCACGTCAGTCTATGCCCCCTCGGACAACGTCCACAAAGATGCCTTCTTCGCAGGGTTGCTTACACACAAACCACCTCCGGGAGTAGGATGGCTTGCTTTAGGAGACTCCAACCAAATCTACTGTGCTAGGGACAAAAACAGACGAAATGTTGACCGCAATAGAATCAACCACTTCTGTGCCGCTTTACCATTATGTGATTCAAGGAGATCCATCTCCAGAATAGGCGGTTCACTTGGAGCAATGAGAGGACAAATCCCACTCTATGAAAACTTGACTCCTTCTTATGCAACGCTGAGTGGGACACTACCTTCAACACCTATGTGTTGCACGCGCTATCATCATCTCTATCCGACCATTGCCCCCTACTGCTTGCCGATGACAAAGGTCCCGAAAGGCCACGATCTTTCAGGTTCAAAAATTTATGGACCTTCCTTCCGGGATTTCATGAGGTCGTCCAAAAGGCCTGGGCGCAGGGCGTACCAAACAATGAGCCTTATCTCATATTGCACCTTAAACTCAAAAAATCCGTGCTACGGCTCACTGAGTGGAGTAGAAGGCTCTTCTCAAAAGCCAACATCCACCTCCATGCGACATTAGTGGCGATTCTTCGGCTAGACATTGCGCAGGAGGCGCGCCTCATTTTGCTAGAGGAGCATGATGGACGTGCTAGACTTAAGCGTAGGGTGATCAGTTTGGCGGTGCTCCACAGGGCCAGAAAAAGCCAACGTGCTTGGATTGCCAACCTCAAAGAGGGTGACGCAAACACGAAATTCTTCCATCGCCTCTCGACCTGCAAACCCTCGATCTTGCTATTACCTAGGAGGAGGTTTGGGAGGCCATGAAGGAAATGCCGAGTGACAAGGCCCATGGCCCCGACGGCTTCACATGCATCTTTTTCAAGAAATGTTGGGAGTTCATCAAACATGAAATCATGAGAGTTATTCATCCGTTTGACTCCCTTCACACATTCAACCTTCAATGGTTGAACTCAGCCAATGTAGTGCTCCTACCCAAGAAGGACGGCGCAAAGAGCATCTCTGACTATAGGCCCATTAGCCTCATCCATGCCATCACCAAAATCATTGCAAAAGTCCTCTCCTTGCGGCTTGCTCCTCATATGGATGCCCTCATCTCCAACGCCTAAAGCGCCTTCATAAAAAAGAGAAGCATACACAACAACCTCATGTATGTGCGAAACTGCGCTCGCCGCCTTCACAAACGCAAGACCCCCGCTCTTGTTTTCAAGCTTGACATTAGAAAGCCTTCGACTTTGTGAAATGGGAATTCATCCTCGACTTCCTGCAGCGCAAGGGATTCCCTAGAAAATTTTGAGATTGGTTTTCCGTGATGTTTTGCTCATCGTCCTCACACTTCCTACTCAATGGTCTACCTGAACCTGCCATCAAGCATGGTAGTGGATTCCGGCAAGGGGACCCACTCTCTCCACTACTATTCATGCTCGCCATTGACCCGCTTCACCAAATTCTTGACGTAGCAACTAGGAACGGCCTACTCCATAAGATTAGGGGGTGGGGTGCTATGATGAGAACCTCCCTATACGTTGATGATGCAACTATTTTCATGGCACCAATTAAGCGAGACATCGACAACCTCTCTACCATTTTGAAGAGCTTCGGTGATGTCATGGGCCTCTTCACCAAATTCCACAAGAGCTCGGTTGTGCCCATTCGTTGCGCCAACATGGACTTGGATCATGTTCTTAGTGGCGTGTTTGTGACTTGGGCCTCGTTCCCGGTGAAATACTTGGGCCTCCCACTCTCGGTCTGGTAGCTCAAGACGGTAGATTTTTTGTATCTTGCAAAATGTGAGCTTATTCATCCAATAAACCAGTAAAACTGAATCAAGCAAGATCCCTTCACATGTAAACTTGGACATGCAGCGGAAAAATCATGCTGCAAGTACTCATCAAGGAATAGTCATAAATATATTCTCACAATATCCAATCTAATTCCAAGATAGATGGTGTTAAAAAGAGAAAAAAATCAAGTCCACACAGTAGAGAATATATGCCTCGAGTAAACATGTGAACAATCCAAATTTAAAATGAATATCTTGATTATATAACATATTATTTTGTTTCTGCAAAAACGAAACTGAAGAGGTTAGTATACAAATATACAATAAACAAACGTACTTGCCAAAATTCTTAAAGATATTTCTACAGCCTATGCTCTGCTTCTTTCCTCCTTCTACTAATGCCTTCACCCACTTTTTCTCCCACTATCCAAACCTAAATAAATGAAGCAAGCTGAAGAACACTAAAAGAGAAAATAAAAAAAAATGCAAACCAGTCCACCATTAGAGGACATGAGTAAGCGGGGAAGGGAAGGGGGGGGGGGGGGGTCGAACCAGATCGGATTGGGCCGGGGTGAGTTGACGACGTGGTCAACGGCGAGGACGGAGTACGGGGTCTCGGCCATGAGCTTGTCGTAGAGATGGGAAGAGATGAACTCGTCGGCCCGGATCACGCAGATGGGGAGCAGCGCTTCCAGATCCAGCCTGCCTCCGATGACAGGCGTCGGCGTCGGCGTCGACGGCGACATGGTCCCTCCCGGCGGTCGCGCTGGTGAGCCGATCCAGGTCGAAGGAGAGTGTTTTCTTGAGAGGGGAGGAGATGTTGCGTGCTCGGGAAAGAAAGCGCATCGGGCTCGAGGTTCATCTCGCCTTTACTTTCTTCTGAATGATAAAGGAAAGAAAACACCTAAAAAAAAAGGGAAAGGACGTGGCACCCAAACCCAGAACTCCGGTCGTTGCTGCATTGGCCCGCCTACCTGTGTCTACGTGGACATCACTAGAGATCGCCTTTCGTGCGTAGCTTATTGTGTTTGATGGGGTAGAGGTATGTGCTTAGATGTTCCCAAACCATTGAATTGCATGTGCTTATGATTGAATACTAAACATATGATTTTTTTAACAGTGGCATCGCTTATCCTCCATGATACTTAAAATATCATCCCTTAGCAGTCACATGTTTCCTAAATAAGTTTCAGTAATCGCACAGACAGTTTAGACATCACTGAGAAGATAACACATTCTACGAACTAAGTTCTTATTCTATACCTAGATGCCGTGAAGGTCAAAATTAATACTTCCTGAGCATGGCCGCCTAACCTCTTTTCGTAAGCAGCCCCTCGAAATGAAAGCCTTTCGCGACTTCCGAAAGCCGCGGTACATTCGGTGAATGTCACGCGGCGGGCTGCTACAGCTCTTTCCTTTTGTTTTCTCGGCCGGAACTTCGCTTTTCACCGGAGAGGTCGCTGCAGTGCAGATTCCTCCGATGCCATCTCCAGGATCCCACGTCTCTGTACAATGTCCAAGCGAGACAGGTCATCGGCGCGGAATGGACCAATCATCTCTGCACGAATCTCCGATCTACACGTCTCTCTCTCTCCCTCTAATCCTTTTTCTAATCCTTGCCAGCGAACGCAGAGTCTTCGTTCACCGGTCACCTTTATGACTGTACCGTCTCTGTCTATGGCCACCTCCGCCAAACGTGCAACCTAAAACACAGTAGTGCGGGGCCACACCTAGTGTGGTAGGATCTAAATTGCCGAGTAGATATTTTTTCACATCCACGAATAAGGAGGCCGAGCTTTGCCTTAATTTTAAAAAATTAGAAAAAAAAATCCATTTCAAAACATTCTGGAAAATATACATATACTTGCGAACACGAATGTAATATGGAAAACTCTTACCTCCTACCAACCGATCCGCGTGACTGTTCAGCCGGCTCTTCGTTGGTTGATCTTGATTAGATCTAAAGGCCGAGATTGTGCATGTGCCCCTTGGAGCCGTGACCGAGCCGCGAACGTTTCCTGAAACAATCCCTTGTTTCAGGACGATGTTTCTGCAGCTGGAAGCAGTCATCCCCGCAGCAGCACGCGCTTGGTGGCTGGGATGGCGACGATGACTGGATCTGGGAGGGTGGCGGCATGAATGGGGCTAACCCACCGTCGTGACGACGACGACGTCTTCAGAAGTGGTGGCGGTCGTCGACAACCCAAGAAGGTACGGTTCTCCTTTGAATCCCGATGATTTCTCCTCCTCCGCCATTTCCTCCCCGACGTTTGTTGTTCCGGCCGAGTCCTGCTCAGTGCCTTCCAGTGCTTTCGCCGACGGCTCGGCGGCGAGCGGCTACATGACGCTTAGATTTGCGGTAGCGTCCTCTGTTTTGTGTTTTGCGCCCCCGGAGTTTAGGAACTTAGACGGGAAATGGATTTTGCACAATTTCTAGACTAGAGTTCTGCTCCAAATAGGGAACGGATTTTGCGGTGGCGCGAGAGGGAACGCCCCAGCCCAGGAACAACTGGAGAGGAGCAGGAATAGGTTGTAGCATGATTTTGCGCCCTTTGCTTGTGAGCACGAATGGCCACAGAACTGCCCATTGGCACGTGTAGAGGAGCAGGAAGAGTTGTAGTATAGGCACAACTAGTTTTTTTCAGAATAGTTGTAGCTGCTGGAATCATTGAAGCTGTAGAAATTATCGGATCTGAATTTTGTACGTTGAATTACCAAGTCATACAGTCACTGGAATTGAAAGCCCTTGAAATTCAGAAGTTTTCTGAATTTTTGTAGATTAGTAAATAATAACAACTATTCATTACCGCAACATTTCAAATCATAGTTTGTTTGAAACTGTAGCATGAAGCAGCTGGAATCGTGCTTTGACCAAGGTAACAAAACAAATCATGGCAAAGATCTGCAGGTCTACATCAGCCAAGTCTCATAGAAAGAAACATGCAACACAACCTAGGAAATGAACAGGTAATCAAAATTATACATAAAATAAGAATGTCTGATGTAGACAATCATTTAGTAAAAATCACTTGTGGCCAAATTTAGGATGGTTGACAAAAAAAGAATTATTACCTAGGAATAAGTTATTCCAAAGTTTCATAATTCAATAGAACGAATCAAAATTGTCACCTAGCTGAGTGTAAGTGTAACTACCTTTATGACTGAACATATCCTCAGAGAGCAAAGCTCGTGGTAATGACAACCGGTCGGGTAAACAAACATTTGAGCAACCACACAATGCTTGTGCTACCATGTTTTGATGTTACCCACATTAACTAGATTGCTATGTATAATCCTGTCAGAAATTATTGGATTTGAATTTTATACACTGAATCACACAGTCATACAGTCACTGGAATTGAAAGCCCTTGAAAATTCAGAAGTTTTCTGAATTTTCGTAGCTCATAGCTTCTGTATCTAATACTTTTTGTAGATGATAGCTTTTTATTGTTTCCATAGCACCTCAAATGTATGCTACTGTTTTTTTATGAATGCTGCTGAATTTTATTAATCCTACTCAATTTCAGTGTATGCTACTAAATTTTATGAGTTAGTTTTTGTACTGCATTTTCTTGTAACTTATGTAACTTATGCTTCTCAATTTAGGTCTTTTTTTGCGTGACCTTGTTTCAGTTTTTTGAATTTTTGTTATTGCATTTCCTGAAGCTTATGAGAACATGGCAATTAGGAAACGTTTTCTCTGAAATCCAGTTATGCCTGCTCGAAGTAGCTAATGTGTTCATTTTTGTTTGTTTTCGCATCATGGGTATCTACCAAACCCGATGGTCGGCAAAGTGGCTACGTGATTGGCAATCTCTGGCAATGGCTAGACGAGTGCTATTCTCGATTGCTCAATAATTAGAAATTGTCTTGCAATGACCCACAAGCGCGTGGGATCGAGACAGTTTTCGAGGGTAGAGTATTCAACCCAAATTTGTTGGTTCGCCAATAGAAAGTGAGAGGATACTCTCAAATATTAGCAGCTGAATGTGTCAGATTCAACCACACCTGAAAGATTAATATCTGCAAGCAAAGTATCAACAACAAAGTAGTATGATAGCAACGGTAGCAAGTAACAGTAGTAGCAAGTAGCAATAGTAGCAAGTAACAGCAGTAGCAAGTAGCAACAGTAGCAAGTAACAGCAGCAACAACAGTAGTAACAGCAACAGAGCAAAACAAGTAACATCAGCAGTGGGACAAACTCGTAGGCAATGGGTCGGTGATTTGTTTGGATGATATTCATCATGCAACAGTTATAACATGGAGAGATATGTGGCTAGCTCCCGTTCGTCAATGTGATGTAGGCATGCATTCCGTGTGTCGTCATACGTGCTTAGGGAAAAGAACTTGCATGACATCTATTGTCCATCCCTCCCGTGGCAGCGGGGTCCAAAAGGAAACTACGGGATATTAAGGTTCTCCTTTTAATAAAGATCCGGACCAATGCATTAGCACTTGGTGAACACATGAACTCCTCAAACTATGGTCATCATCGGGAGTGGTTCCGGTTATTGTCACTCCGGGGTTGCCGAGTCATAACACATAGTAGGTAACTACAACTTGCAAGATCGGATCTAAAACACACATATATTGGTGACAACATAATAATTTCAGATCTGAAATCATGGCACTCGGGCCCTAGTGACAAGCATTAAGCATGGCAAAGTAGTAGCAACATCAATCTTAGAACATAGTGGATACTAGGGATCAATCCCCCTCAAAACTAACTCGATTACATGATAGATCTCATCCTACTCATCATCGCCCAGCGAGCCTATGAATAGATTACTCACGAACGACGAAGAGCTTCATGGAATTGGAGAGGGAAGAAGGTTGATGATGACGATGACGACGATTTCCCCTCTCCGGAGCCCAAAACGGACTCCAGATCTGCCCTCCAGATGAAGAACAGGATGTGGCGGCGCCTCCGTATCGAAACGCGACGAAATCTTCTCTTTTTATTTTTTCTGGGACGAAAGTGAATTTATAGTGCTGAGTTTGGGGGCGGCAGAGCCACGTGGGCCCCACAAGCTTGCTAGCCACCACCAGGGGGGTGGCGGCTACAGGGCTTGTGGCCCACTAGCCCATCCCCTCCGATGGATCTTTGCGCAGGTATTTTTCATATTTTCCAGAAATATTCTCCGTAAATTTTCAGGACGTTCTGAGAACTTTCATTTCTGCACAAAAACAACACCAAGGCAATTCTGCTGAAAACAACGTCAATCCAGGTTAGTTCCATTCAAAACATGCAAATTAGAGTCCAAAACAAGGGCAAAAGAGTTTGGAAAAGTAGATACGATGGAGACGTATCAACTCCCCCAAGCTTAAAACCTTTCTTGTCCTCAAGCAACTCAGTTGACAAACTGAGAGAGAAAGAAAAACTTTGACAAACTCTGTTTGATCTTGTTGTTGCAACGATGTCTAACTCATAACCATAATTTTAGCAAGATCACAAGTTAATCACATAAGCAAGTGACTCAAAGGTCTCACGGTAAACTAATATCAATGGCATAATCAGCTAACGAGCAAATAATAATGAGTTTCAAATACCAACACTTCAATCAAAACAAGCACGAAGCAATATGAATAGGTGGTATCTCGCTAGCTCTTTCTGAGACCGCAAAACATAAATGCAGAGCACTTTCAAAGATCAAGGGCTAACTAAACATTGTAATTCATAGCAACGAAGATCCAGTCATAGTCATACTCAATATCAATCAAAAGCAAAGCATAAAAATGACAGAGGTGCTCTCTAATTGGTGCTTATATAAGAGGAGGATGACTCAACAGGAAAATAAATAGATAGGCCCTTCGCAGAGGGAAGCATTGATTTGCAGAGGTGCCAGAGCTCAAGCTTTGAAAACAGAGATAATAATTTTGGGTGGCATGCTTTCATTGTCAATGCGATGACCAAGAGTTCTCAATATCTTCCATGCTACTCATGCTATAGGCGGTTCCCAAACAGAAAAGTAAAGTTATAACTCCCCCACCACTAACCAATCACACTCCACGGCTAGCCGAATCCTCGGGTACCGTCCATACTAACATCAATCCGGGGGGAGTCTTGTTTTACAGTTATGTTTTCGATTTAAGCGTGGAACTGGGCATTCCAATTACCTGCCCCTTTCTCGTGAATGACAGTGAATAAACACATGTCGAGGATAACACTCCTAACATGGAAGATACCAATAGCCCCCTATCACCACATGAGCGGTTCAGGCATGCAAAACATATTATTTCTTGAAGGTTTAGAGAATCGCACATGCAAATTTACTTGGAACGACAGGTAGATACCGCAAAATAGGTAGGTATGGTGGACTCATGGAAATTTTTTTGGGTTTATGGAAGTGGATGCACAAGCAGTATTCCACTTAGTACAACTGAAGGCTAGCAAAAGACCGGGAAGCGACCAACTAGAGAGCGACAACAGTCATCAAGATGCAATGAGTTTGACTAACATTGAATGCAAGTATGAACAAGATATAAATCACCATGAACACGAACATCATAGAGGCTATGTTGATTTTGTTTCAACTACATGCATGAACATGCGCCAAGTCAAGCCACTTGAATCATTCAAAGGAGAATACCATCCTATCATACTACATCATAGTCATCTCAAAATCTATGTTGGCATTCAAGACAAACCATTATAAGCTCTCAGCTAGTTAAGCATGGTATCAGAAACTATGATCTCTAAGTTGTCATTGGAAACATGGTTCTCTCACAACAAAGCTGAATCAGGCATGACAAGCTAGTCATATTTACAAAAAAAAAAATAGATAGAGTTCATACCAGCTTTTCCAGTCTCAGTCACTTCATAATATATCATCATTATTGCCTTTCACTTGCACGATCGAACGATGTGAACAATAATAAGCGTGCTCGTGCAATGGACTAAGCTGAATCTGTAGGCAAACACAAAGGAGAAGACAAAGTAATATGGCTCTTTGAAAGCTAAACAGGTATGCATGCAAGAACCACTAAACATTGTAACCAATATCTTCTACCTTGACCCAAAGAAAAAGAAAACTATTTACATGGGAAAGCTCCCAACAAGCAAAAGAAGAAAGGAAAATCTTTTTGGGTTTTCTCAAAAGGACACAATTCAAGAAAACGAAAATAAACTAGCATGGATAATATAGTGGCAAAGTGTAAACACCAGCTAACAAAGTGAAAGCATAAGCATGAATGTAAGGTTGGTGAGAACACATACTCCCCCAAGCTTAGGCTTTTGGCCTAGCTTGGTCTACTCCCAAGGTGGGAAATAACCAGCTCCGGGATACTCCGGAGCAGACTGTGGATGCCAGTGCTGTGTGAGCTCCTCTGGCTCCCACTGATAAACTGGTGTCTGGTACTCGACTGGCAGCTCAGGCACGGGCACCTGTGGTTGGGCCAAGCCCCAATATGCATAGATGTTCGAGGGCATAATAGTGTACCTGCCTGCATGAAGATCGAACAAAGAAGGAGAAGGCAAAGTAATAGTCTCTCGAGTACCCTGACTAAATACCAGGTTATAAATCATCTGTCCACTAGCATCTCTATCCAGAAAATCATGGCGAACCATGCTGTCATAATCCAGATATTTCTCAGGGAGAAGCATCTCCCCTTCCTCTCCCAGTCTAATGGGTATCTGAAAGTGTCTCGCAAGACGGGTAGCATAGATACCTCCATAGACGATACCCTTGGAACGGTTGGTGTTCAACCGCTGGGCTACGATAGCACCTAGGCTATAAGTCTTACCGTTATAAAGTCCTTCGCGCAACACCGCAAGGTTTGGAGAACTAAGTGATCCAGCCTCCCCACGGCCAATCAAACATTTTCCCACAAATAATGAGAAGTACCGAAGCACAGGAAAATGTATGCTAGCAATTCTAGCGTGAGACACTCCTCTCTCCTCTCCAACATCAATAGTACCAATGAAATCCTCCAAGTCCCATGGAGGAGGGTGACGGATATCCCCAACATAAGGTAATTTGCACACATTGCAAAAATCCTGTAGCGTCATGCATTGGGGGACATCGTATATCATGAACTCAACCATGGGAGGATTCTTCCTCGGATAAAAGTTGAAGCTTTGAACGAAAATATTGGTGAGGAGGAGGTATTGCGAGCACTTATCTTCAACGAACGCAGTAAGACCTGCATTCTCTACCAAGTAATAAAAGTCTTCATAAAGCCCAGCAGTGCGCAAAAATTCATCACTTGGTCACTCACATGCTCAAACTTCTGTGACTCGAGGGACTACGTACTTGGGGTGGTTCTTCTCATCCTCCTTGGGGTTACGGCTTGAAGGGCCTCTCGAGAACCTCCTTATCTTTTCCTTTTTCTTGCTCTGAAAAATTCTGAAATTTTTAGAGACTTTGAAAGAAAAGTGAATAAAGATTAACCCAACTCGTAGCAACTACTCCTACTAGTGCCTAGAGACCGTATCATGCGCTAAAACTACTTGGGACCAGCTAAAATCAACATTTCTAGCTCAAGAACAAGATCACCAAGGTAGCAAGAATACGCGAAGGATAAAGCACTAGAGCAAAAACTAATTGGACCAATGGAGGAGTCACTTACCAAGGAGTAATTTCCCCAAAACGGTTCGGAGAATGGTGCTTTGAGCAAGGAGATCAAAAATCACATCCAACTGAGCAAGAACACGGGTTTGAGCTGCGAAACAATTTTTTCTGGAGGTGGAAGAAGAGGATGGGAGCTGGAATGAGTGGAGGGGGTCCCTGTGGGCCCCACAAGCTTGCTAGCCGCCACCACGGGGGTGGCGGCTGCAGCGCTTGTGGCCCACTGCTCTGGCCCCCAGGCCAGCTCTCAGGCCCAGTATTTCTCAAATATTCCAAAAAAAATCATACTAGATTTTTAGGACCATCGGAGAACTTTTATTTTCGGGGTATTTTTCTCTGGGACGCTAAAACAGAAAACAGGGAAAACTAAACTAAATCTATCATCTTTCTTCTAAGCAACAGAAAATGAAATCTCAAAATAGAAGTATGTGACTCTTTGATTCATCCATTTCATGGTCATCCAAAGAAATCCGTCAATGGGGTTGATCAAGTCCTCATGACAAAACCTTCTCGAATCGCAAGAGAGAACGGAGAATTTTCGAATAGCCACTAAGTCACCTCAATGGGGATATGTATCTCCCAAACAAGCAAATCATACTTCATCTTGACACGAGGAATAGGGCATTCAAAGCTCCCAATAGGAATCGATGTAGTCTTTTCGATAGCATTGATGCAATGTACTTGATATCGTTTCTTCGGAAAGTGCACTGTATGCTCATTACCGTTGACATGGAAAGTGACATTGCCTTTGTTACAATCTATAACAACCCCTGCAGTGTTTAAAAAGGGTCTTCCGAGGATGACAACCATGGCATCGTCCTCGGGAATATCCAAGATAACAAAGTCTGTTAAGATAGTGGTGTTAGCAACCACAATAGGCACATCCCCGCAAATGCCGATAGGGAAAGCAGTTGATTTGTCGGCCATTTGTAGAGAAATTTTAGTGGGTGTCAACTTATCCAATTCAAGTCTACGATAAAGAGAGAGCGGCATAACACTAACTCCGGCTCCAAGGTCACATAAGGCAGTTCTTACGTAGTTTCCTTTAATGGAGCAAGGTATAGTGGGAACTCCGAGATCACCAAGTTTCTTAGGAGTTCCACCTTTGAAAGTGTAATTGGCAAGCATGGTGGAGATCTCAAGATCTGGTATCTTCCGTTTATTAGTCACGATATCTTTCATGTACTTGGCATACGGAGACATTTTGAGCATATCAGTTAACCGCATCTGCAGAAATATGGGTCTTATCATCTCAACGAAGCGCTCAAAATCCTCATCATCCTTTTTCTTGGATGGCTTAGGCGGAAAGGGCATAGATCTCTGAATCCGTGGCTCCCTTTCTTTACCATGCTTCCTAGCAGTGAAGTCATTCCTATCGTATCTCTTAGGTTGTGGGTTATCAGGATTAACCGTAGGTTGAATCTCCACATCCTCATAATTGCTAGGTTGAGCATTATTATTAACATCGCTGTCCATATTGTCACCGGGTTCATGTTCATCACCAGATTGTGTTTCTGCATCAGACGCAGAAATATCATTAAGTTCTTCAGGTGTGACAGTATTTGGTGAACTAGCATGTAGGTTTCTATCATCCTTCTTCTTCTCCTTAGGATGACTAGGTGTATCAGCATTAATTCCTTGAGAATCTTGATCAATTCTCTTAGGATGACCTTCAGGATACAAAGGTTCCTGAGTCATTTTGCCTCCTCTAGTAATGACTCTGACAGAGTTGTCATTTAATTCATTGAGCAAGTCATTCTGAGCTTTAAGTACTTGTTCTACCTGAGTAGTAATCATAGAGGTATGTTTACTCAGAAGCTTCAATTCATTGACATTTCTGTCTACACAAGCACTTAAATGGCTAAGCATACGAGTACTTTGTTCCAAATGTCTGCTAACATAATCATTGAAACTCTGTTGTTTGGCAACAAAGTTGTCAAATTCATCAAAGCATAGGCTAGCAGGTTTTTCAAAAGGAATATCACTCTCATCAAACCTACGTAGAGAATTTACTTCTACTACCTGTATCGGGTTATCGAGACCATGGATCTCTTCGATAGGTGGTAGATTTTTGACATCTTCAGATCTAATGCCTTCCTCTTGCATAGATTTCTTGGCTTCTTGCATATCTTCGGGACTGAGGAATAGAATACCTCTTTTCTTCGGAGTTGGCTTAGGAGGTGGTTCCGGAATAGTCCAAGCATTATCGTTGATCAAGATGTTATTCAGTAGGGTCTCAGCTTGTTCTACAGTTTGTTCCCTAAAAACACAACCGACACAACTATCTAGGTGGTCTCTAGAGGCATCGGTAAGTCCGTTATAGAAGATATCAAGTATCTCGTTCTTCTTAAGAGGGTGATCACACAAACCATTTTGTAGCTGGACGAGCCTCCACCAAGCTTGTGGGAGACTCTCTTCTTTGAGTTGAGCAAAGTTGTATATTTCCTGCAAGGCAGCTTGCTTCTTATGGGCAGAGAAATATTTCTCACAGAAGTAATAGACCATATCGTGGGGACTACTCACACATCCAGGAGCAAGAGAAGTGAACCAGGCTTTAGCATCAGCCTTTAGAGAGAAAGGAAATAGCTTAAGGATGTAGTAGTGGCGGATCTTCTCCTCACTAGTGAAAAGGGTGGCTATATCGTGTAGTTTGGTAAGATGGGCTACGACCGTCTCAGACTCATAACCGTGGAAAGGTTCAGATTCGACTAGGGAGATTATCTCAGGATCGACAGAGAATTCATAATCCTTATCGGCGATAAAGATAGGTGAAGTGGCAAACTTCGGGTCGTATTTCATCCTAGCTTTCAGAGATTTTTCCTTCCACTTGAGAAGTAATTTCTCAGCGTCATAGGCATCCTTACACGCAAGAAAATCCTCAGCTATCTCTCCCTCTATAACGTAACCCTCACGTATATTAGGCAATTCATATCGAGGAGAGCTAGATCTAGCAGGAGCAAAAGCAGGTGCTATCTCAATAGTATCAGTAGTTTCAGAAGCATCACGAGCATTGGTAGTAACTCTAGCAATATGAGCATCAAGGAACACCCCTAGTGGAACATCAGGCAAAGTAGTGTCACTAGCAGTATCAAGCATAGCATCATGAGGCATAATAGCATCTCTAGCATCATCAGGCAAAGCAGTATCAGGCATAGCATCTCTACCAGTATCAGGCATAGCATCATAAGCATCATCAAGCACACGCAACATATCAAGATTTCTAGTAGGAGGTGATGTCGCAAACTTACTCATAACTGAAGGTGAATCAAGTGCTGAGCTAGATGGCAGTTCCTTACCTCCCCTCGTAGTTGAGAGAAAGACTTTGGTTTTCGAATCCTTCAGATTCTTCATAGTGATCAACAGATATAAATCCCAAGTGACTCAGAGAATATAGCAATCGCCTCCCCGACAACGGCGCGAGAAAAATGCTGATTGGCACTCTCTGGCAATGGCTAGACGACTGCTATTCTCGATTGCTCAACAATTAGAAATTGTCTTGCAATGACCCACCAGCGCGTGGGATCGAGGCAGTTTTCGAGGGTAGAGTATTCAACCCAAATTTGTTGGTTCGCCAATAGGAAGTGAGAGGATACTCTCAAGTATTAGCAGCTGAATGTGTCAGATTCAACCACACCTGAAAGATTAATATATGCAAGCAAAGTATCAACAGCAAAGTAGTATGATAGCAATGGTAGCAAGTCACAGCAGTAGCAAGTAGCAACAGTAGCAAGTAACACCAGTAGCAAGTAGCAACAGTAGCAAGTAACAGTAGAGCAAGTAACAGCAGCAGCAACAGTAGTAACAACAGCAGAGCAAAACAAGTAACAACAGCAGTGGGACAAACTCGTAGGCAATGGGTCGGTGACTTGTTTGGATGATATTCATCATGCAACAATTATAACACGGAGATATATGTGGCTAGCTCCCGTTCGTCAATGTGATGTAGGCATGCATTTCGTGTGTCGTCATACGTACTTAGGGAAAAGAAATTGCATGACATCTATTGTCCATCCCTACCGTGGCAGCGGGGTCCAAAATGAAACTACGGGATATTAAGGTTCTCCTTTTAATAAAGAACCGGACCAACGCATTAGCACTTGGTGAACACATGAACTCCTTAAACTGTGGTCATCACCGGGAGTGGTTCCGGTTATTGTCACTCCGGGGTTGCCGGGTCATAACACATAGTAGGTAACTACAACTTGCAAGATCGGATCTAAAACACACAAATATTGGTGAGAACATAATAATTTCAGATCTGAAATCATTGCACTCGGGCCCTAGTGGCAAGCATTAAACATGGCAAAGTAGTAGCAACATCAATCTCAGAACATAGTTAGGGATCAATCCCCGTCAAAACTAACTTGATTACATGATAGATCTCACCTACTCATCACCGCCCAGCGAGCCTACGAATAGATTACTCACGAGCGACGAAGAGCTTCATGGAATTGGAGAGGGAAGAAGGTTGATGATGATGATGGCGACAATTTCCCCTCTTCGGAGCCCAAAACGGACTCCAGATCTGCCCTGGAGATGAAGAACAGGATGTGGTGGCGCCTCCATATCGCAAACGCGACAAAATCTTCTCTTTTTATTTTTTCTGGGACGAAAGTGAATTTATAGAGCTGAGTTTGGGGCGGCAGAGCCACGTGGGCCCCACAAGCTTGCTAGCCACCACCAGGGGGTGGCGGCTACAGGGCTTGTGGCCCACTAGCCCATCCCCTCCGGTGGATCTTTGCGCAGGTATTTTTCATATTTTCCAGAAATATTCTCCGTCAATTTTCAGGACGTTCTGGGAACTTTCATTTCCGCACAAAAACAACACCAAGGCAATTCTGCTGAAATCGACGTCAGTCCAGGTTAGTTTCATTCAAATCATGCAAATTAGAGTCCAAAACAAGGGCAAAAGAGTTTGGAAAAGTAGATACGATGGAGACGTATCACTACGCGGTATAGGTAAAAACCTCAAAGGGGAAAAGAGGGATATCATAAGCAAGTTCTCTTTCTGGGATTTTCTTCATATTTCTCCTTTGCCTCCTCCTGCAGAAGCGCTTGTCGATTTCATAGTCATGAGGATTGATACCAAGAAGCGGCTGCTCAAGTATGTGTTTACTGTTTTTCTTTGCTTTTCATTTTCTGTGTTGCATAAATTCTTCGGTTTTATTTTTCAAAACATGTACTGACTTTCATATGACCCGCAGGTTAAATGGCTGCAAGAAAATCCGCTTCACAAGGGATATGATTAAGAAGATATTTAATGTACCATCTCGAAGCAAGCCACTAGAATTCGACAAAAGGGGGAAAACAGATTTCTGTGAAATTTATTTGGATGGTGAAAGTGTTGGAAATATGCCCTAGAGGCAATCATAAATTAGTTAGTACTATATTTCCTTGTTCATGATATATTTTGTTATCCATGCTAGAATTGTATTTGATTGGAAACTCAAATACATGTGTGGATACATAGACAACACACTGTCCCTAGTGAGCCTCTGATGGACTAGCTCGTTGATCAAAGATGGTCAAGGTTTCCTAACCATAGACATGAGGTGCTGTTTGATAACGGGATCACATCATTAGGAGAATGATGTGATAGACAAGACCCAAACTATGAACGTAGCATGTGATCGTGTCAGTTTATTGCTACTTGACATGCAAAGAATAGTAGACTATAAAGGTGCACTACACGTACCTTTGAGGGTGTCTATTGGGTTGGCGTGAATCGAGAATGGGATTTGTCACTCTGTATGACGGAGATGTATCTCTAGGGCCCATTCGGTAATATTATATCACAACAAGCCTTGCAAGCAGTGTGACTAAAGATTTAGTCACGGGATCTTGTATTACAGAATGAGTAAAGGGACTTGCCAGTAACGAGGTTGAACTAGGTATAGAGATACCGACTATTGAATCTCGGACAAGTAACATACCCATGGACAAAGGGAATAGTGTACGGGATTAAGTGAATCATTGACACAGAGGTTCGGCTGGTAAAGATCTTCATAGAATATGATGGAGCCAATATGGGCATACAGGTCCCTCTATTGGTAATTGACCGGAGAGTGTCTCAGTCATATCTGCATAGTTCTCGAACCCGCAGGGTCTGCACACTTGAGGTTCGGTGACGTTTCAGTATAGTTGAGTTATGTATGTTGGTGACTGAAGGTTGTTCGGAGTCCCAGATGAGATCCGGGCGTCACGAGGAGTTCCGGAATGGTCCGAAGAGAAATATTGATATATAGGAAGAGGGTATTTGGGCTGCAGAAAGGTTTCAGGCATTTCCGATAGTGTACTGGGAGTGACAAATGGGTTTTGGGGGTTCACCGGGAGGGGTCAACCACCCCGGGGGGGGGCATAGGCCTAAGAGGTGACACACCAGGCCCTAGTAGGTTGGGCGGCTAGCCTCATGGGCCTATGCTGCCGAAATAGTGGAGAAGGGGAGGAGTTGGACTAGGAGGAGGTGTCCTCCTAGCGCCTCCACCAAACCCACTTGGAGGAGGACTCCTCCTCCTCTTGGGTGCAGACGGCCAACCCTAGGGTACCACCCCTTCCCCCTCCCTCCTATATATAATGGAGGGGAGAGAGGGCAGCGCACCTCAATTCAAGGCGCAACCCCCTCTCCCTCCCTCTAGTTCATTCTTCCTCTAGATTAGATTCGACAGTGCACGACGTAGCCCTACCGGATCAGCTCCACCACCATCGCCGCCATGCCGCTAGGCTGTCGCAGAACTCAGCTACCTCTCTACCCCCTCTTGCTAGATCAAGAAGGCGGAGATCGTCATCGAGCTGTACGTGTGCTGAACGCGGAGGTGTCGTCCATCCGGCACTACATCGGGATGGATCGTTATGGGATCGCGGGACGGATCATGATGAGATCGCGGGACAAAATGCGATTTGGATTGCGAAGATGTTCGACTACATCAACCGTGTTATATGCGCTTCCGCTTAGCGATCTACAAGGGTATGTAGATACAATCTCTCCTATCGTAGATGGTCATCACCATGGATAGATCTAGTGTGTGCGTAGGAAATTTATTGTTTCCCATGTGACGTTCCCCATCAGAAAGGGCTCCAATATCAACCATAGTTTATGTTTTATCAAATGTTGTTGATGACGATGAGGAGACCATTGTTAGGTCATGGATGTTACTTTGCCTTTCATTGGTCCTAACTCATCGGACACGAAACATGGTGCCTCTGGATTAGCTGTATAGTTTGCAAGACATGAGTGTTGTCCATGAGTTTGAGTGGGGTGAGCATATTCTATTAGATGTGATGAGGGAAGTTAAGAAATACCAGGATAAGAGGAATGAAGGCAAACTAAAATTACTAATTGGTGATACGTCTCCAACATATCTATAATTTTTGATGGTTCCATGCTATTATCTTGTCAAACTTTGGATGTTTTGTATGCATTTTATATCTTTTTGGGCTAACTTATTAACTTAGTGCCAAGTGCAAGTTCCTATTTTTTCCGTGTTTTTGACCTTTTTCACAGGAGAATATCAAACGAAGTCCGAACGGAATAAAACCTCCGAAAAGATTTTTCCGAAACAGTAGATACGCAGGGAGCTTGAGAACCAAGGCAAAGGGTCCCGGGGGAGGCCACAAGCCCCCTAGCCCGGCCTGGGGGGCACCTAGTAGGCTTGTGGGCCCCCCGTGGCTCCTTTGCTCTACTTCTTCCGCCTATAAATCCACGAGAAATTTGAAACCACGGGAGAGAGCCACGAAAATACTTTTCCGCCGCCGCAAGCTTCTGTCTCTGCAAGATCCCATCTGGGGCACGTTCTGGTGCCCTGCCGATACGGCGGGCTTCTTCATCAACACCACTGCCTCTCCGATGATGCGTGAGTAGTTCACCATAGACCTTCGGGTCCATAGCTAGTAGCTAGATGGCTTCTTCTCTCTCTTGGATCTTCAATACAAAGTTCTCCATGATCTTCATGAAGATCTATCCGATGTAATATTCTTTTGGGGTGTGTTTGTCGAGATCCGATGAATTGTGGATTTATGATCAGATTATCTATGAATCTTATTTGAGTCTCCTCTGATCTCTTATATGCATGATTTCATATCCTTGTAATTCTCTTCGAGTTATGGGTTTCGTTTGGCCAACTTGATTTATAATTCTTGCAATGGGAGAAGTGCTTGGTTTTGGGTTCATACCGTGCGGTGACCTCACCCAGTGACAGAAGGGGTAGTGAGGCACGTATCGTGTTGTTGCCATCAAGGGTAAAAAGATGGGGTTTATATCTATTGCATGAATTTATCCCTCTACATCATGTGATCTTGCTTAAGGCGTTACTCCGTTTGTCATGAACTTAATACACTAGATGCATGCTGGATAGCGGTCGATGTGTGGAGAAATAGTAGTAGATGCAGACAGTATCGGTCTACTTGTCTCGGACGTGATGCCTATATGTATGATCATTGCCTTAGATATCGTCATGACTTTGCGCGGTTCTATAAATTGCTCGACAGTAATTCGTTCACCCACCGTAATACTTGCTATCACGAGAGAAGCCTCTAGTGAACACTATGGCCCCTGGGTCTACTTCACATCATATTTCCAGCTCTACACTTTTACTGTGTTGCACTTTCCGCCTTCAGATCTCACTTTGCAATCAATCGTGAATGGATTGACAACCTCTTTATAGAGTTGGGTGCAAGTTTGTTGTTTTTGTGTAGGTACTTTGGAGACTTGCCTTGATACTCCTACTGGATTGATACCTTGGTTCTCAAACTGAGGGAAATACTTACTGCTACTGTGTTGCATCACCCTTTCCTCTTCAAGGGAAAAACCAACGCAAGCTCAAGAGGTAGCAATAAGAATTTCTGGCGCCATTGCCGGGGAGTATCAAGTCAAGAATAGTCTTCCTTCAACTTGTTAACTTCTGGCACTGGGAACTGTTCTAAGTGAAGCTTATCCAAGTAACTATCGCAAACTCATCTCTTGCATTTACTTTTTTGCCTTTTTCGTTTGCCTTTCCTTTGCTTGTGTGCTATGTGCCTTCGATATGCTTGCATCTTCGCTTGCTGAAAATCTAGTGATATGGATCCTCATCCACTTGCTAATCTCTTTAAGATATCCAATTATGTTGATCCAATTGCTAGTGAGTTGAGTGCACTTGACTATCTTTATGAAATTTTGCTTGAGATGCGTGAATCTGAAGTGATTCACGAGGGATCCTTGAATGAAAAGCATGATTGCAATGGTTTCACTATGAATTCTATTAATGTCAATCATGCTAAAAATATGCAAAACCCTAAGCTTGGGGATGCTAGTTTTGCTTTGTCCACTACTTGTTGCAATGATCGTGATTGGGGTGACGATTTTTCTAATGATCTTGAAAATTTGTTTAAGCCTCAGGATGAATATGATACTTGCAATAATATTGAAAGTGGGTTTGGAGAAGTCATGAATTTAGTTGATGATAATCCCACTATTTTTTAAGAACATCAACTTTGCATGCATGTGGATCACGAAAAGAATATCCTATGTGATAGCTATATTGGTGAATTTGATTATGATCCCACATGTAATTGTTATGAGAGAGGAAAATATTGTGGTAGAAACTTTCATGTCACTAAATTACCTCTTGTTATGTCGAGATTGATATCGTCTCTTTCTTCTTCCTTGCATATGGCAGCTATTGGTTGTCTTGATAATCTGTTTTCCTATAAAATGCCTATGCATAGGACGTATGTTAGACTTAGATGTGATTTTCACATGCTTTATGATGCTCTCATTGTGCTTCAATTCTTATCCTTTGTGTGAGCATCATTGAATTATCAATGCCTAGCTAAGGGCGTTAAACGATACCACTTGTTGGGAGGCAACCCAATGAATTTATCTTTGCTTTTTGCTTTCTGTTTTGTTGTGTCCACACCATCATAATTATGTTATGATTGTGTTTTTTGTGTTTCTTTTTGTGTTTGAGCCAAGTAAAACCTTTATGACTAGTTTTGGTGGTGGTTGTTTGATCTTGCTGAAAAAGACAAAAACTTTGTGCTCACGAAATTATATTTAGTTCTTTTTCAGAAAGAGATTTTGAGTTGCTTCTTTTTGCTGGTGGTTTATATGCCAATTGCCCTAATTGTCATAATTTGTCAGAATTTTTGAGATACCAGAAGTATACGAAGTATACAGATTGCTACAGACTGGTCTATTTTTGACAGATTCTATTTTTGTTGTGTTGATTGCTTATTTTGATGAGACTATGGATAGTATCAGGGGGTACTAGCCATGGAAAAGTGAGAATACAGTAATATAACACCAATATAAATAGAAATCAAGTTTGCTACAGTACCTAAAGAGGTGGTGGTTTGTTTTCTTATGCTAATGATATCATGAGTTTCTGTTTAAGTTTTGTGTTGTGAAGTTTTCAAGTTTTGGGTGATGTTCTCATGGACAATGGGATAAAGAGTGGAAAGAGATCAAGCTTGGGTATGCCCAAGGCATCTCAAGCCAAATTCAAGGACACCAAAAAGCCTAAGCTTGGGGATGCCCCGGGAAGGCATCCCCTCTTTCGTCTTCAATCCATCGGTAACGTTACTTGGAGCTATATTTTTATTCACCACATGATATGTCTTTTGCTTGGAGAGTGGTGTATTATAGGAGTCTTTTCATTTTGTTGTGTCACAATCATCCTTGCTGCACACCTTTTTGAGAGAGACATGCACGCATCATGAATTTGCTAGAATACTCTTTGAGCTTCGCTTATATATTTTGAGTTAGGCAATTTAGCTCGCATGTGCTTCACTTATATCTTTTGAGCTAGATAACTTTGCTCTAGTGCTTCACTTAGATATTATTAGAGCCCGACGGTGTCATATTTTGGAGAAATAAGAACTCTCGATCTTCACTTATATCTTTTTGAGAGTACTCTCTCTGAGTAACTTGGTAATTGGCTTGTGCTGTGAAAGTAGTCCTAAAGTTGATAGGCATCCAAAGAGGATACAATAAAAACTTCCATATTCATGTGCATTGATTAGTAGGAGAAGTTTGATTCCTCTCAATTAGTTTTGAGATATCGATATGGTAATATTAGAGTTATGTTAGTAGGGTGTTGTGAATCTAGAAATACTTGTGTTGAAGTTAGTGATTCCCGTAGCATGCATGTATAGTGAACCGCTATGTTAGGAAGTCGGAGCATAATTGATTTATTGATTGTCATCCTTTGTGTGGCGGTCGGGATCGTGCGATGGTTAACACCTACCAACCCTTCCCATAGGAGTATGCGTTTAGCATTTTGTTTCGATTACTAATAAAACTTTCGCAATAAGTATATGAGTTCTTCATGACTAATGTGAGTCCAAGGTGCAGATGCAATTTCACCTTCCACCGTTGCTAGCTTCTCTAGTGCTGCGCAACTTTCGCCGGTGCACAAACCCACAATACACCTTCCTCAAAATAGCCACCATACCTACCTATTATGGCATTTTCATAGCCATTCCGAGATATATTTCCATGCAACTACCACCGTTCCATCTCATGACTTGTGCCGTCACTTTCAGATAGTCGTTGCATGATCGTAAGATAGCTAGCGAGATGTTTCAACGTCATATGCTAAGCTAGATCATTGCACATCCCGGTACACTGCGAGAGGCATTTCCTATAGAGTCATCATTGCTCTAAGTGTTGAGTTGTGAGTAAATAAAAGTGTGATGATCATCATTATTAGAGCATTGTCCCATGTGAGGAAAAATGTAAATAGGCCAAAGATGCCCACCAAAAAAAGAGACGAGAAAATGAAAAAAGAGAGGCCAAAGAGTCGGAAAAAATGAGAGAAAAAGAGAGAAGGGACAATGCTACTATCTTTTTCCCACACTTGTGCTTCATAATAGCACCATGTTCTTCATGACTCAGAGTCTCTTGTTTTGACACTTCCATATACTAGTGGGAATCTTCATTATATAACTTGGCCTGTATATTCCAATGACGGGCTTCCTCAAAATTGCCCTAGGTATTCATGAGTAAGCAAGTTGGATTCACACCCACTAGTTCTCTTTTTGAGCTTTCACACACTTATAGCTACTCATTCACATTGATATCTATTGATGGGCATCTCCATGGACCGTTGATATGCCGAGTCGATGTGACCATCTCCTCCTTTTTTCCTCACAACCTCCACCACACTCTATTTCACCTATTTCTCATGTATTGCATGAGAGTTGAAAATGTTTGAGAAAGTAAGAGTGCGAAAACAATTACTTGGCCAATACCGGGGTTGTGCATGATTTAAATTCGTTGTGTGGGGATGATGGAGCATAGCCACACTATATGACTTTGTAGAGATTACTTTCTTTGGCCTTGTTATTTCGAAAGTTCATGATCACCTTACTAGTTTTCTTAAAGTATTATTGTTTTCATGTCAATAGCAAACTATTGTTTTGAATCTTACGGATTTGAACATCCATGTCACATGAAAGAAGTTACAAATGAAAAATATGTTAGGTAGCATTCCACATCAAAAATTCAGTCTTTATCACTTCTCTACTCAAGGACGAGCAGGAGTTAAGCTTGGGGATGCTTGATATGTCTCCAACGTATCTATAATTTTTGATGGTTCCATGCTATTATCTTGTCAAACTTTGGATGTTTTGTATGCGTTTTATATCTTTTTTGGGACCAACTTATTAACTCAGTGCCAAGTGCCAATTCCTGTTTTTTCTGTGTTTTTGACCTTTTTCATACGAGAATATCAAACGAAGTCCAAAGGGAATAAAACCTCCGAAAATATTTTTTTTCCAGAACAGAAGATACGCAGGGAGCTTGAGAACCAAGGCAAAGGGTCCCGGGGGAGGCCACAAGCCCCCTAGTCGCGACCTGGGGCGGGCGCGCCTAGCAGGCTTGTGGGCCCCCGTGGCTCTTTTTCCCTAATTCTTCCGCCTATAAATCTTCAAAAAATATGAAACCACGGGAGAGAGCCACAAAAATAGTTTTCCGCCGCCGCAAGCTTCTGTCTCCGCAAGATCCCATCTGGGCACGTTCTCGTGCCCTGCCGGAGGGGGGATTCGGACACGGAGGGCTTCTTCATCAACACCATTGCCTCTCCGATGATGCGTGAGTAGTTCACCATAGACCTTCGGGACCATAGCTAGTAGCTAGATGTCTTCATCTCTCTCTTGGATCTTCAATACAAAGTTCTCCATGATCTTCATGGAGATCTATCCGATGTAATCTTCTTTTGCGGTGTGTTTGTCGAGATCCGATAAATTGTGGATTTATGATCAAATTATCTATGAATCTTATTTGAGTCTCCTCTGATCTCTTATATGCATGATTTCATATCCTTGTAATTCTCTTAGAGTTGTGGGTTTCGTTTGGCCAACTTGATATATAATTCTTGCAATGGGAGAAGTGCTTGGTTTTGGGTTCATACCGTGCGGTGACCTCACCCACTGACAGAAGGGGTAGCGAGGCACGCATCATGTTGTTGCCATCAAGGGTAAAAAGATGGGGGTTATAACTATTGCATGAATTTATCCCTCTACATCATGTGATCTTGCTTAAGGCGTTACTCCGTTTGTCATGAACTTAATACACTAGATGCATGTTGGATAGTGGTCGATGTGTGGAGTAATAGTAGTAGATGCACACAGTATCGGTCTACCTGTCTCGGACGTGATGCCTATATGTATGATCATTGCCTTAGATATTGTCATGACTTTGCGCGGTTCTATAAATTGCTCGACAGTAATTCATTCACCTACCGTAATACTTGCTATCATGAGAGAAGTCTCTAGTGAACACTATGGCCCCCGGGTCTACTTCACATCATATTTTCAGCTCTACACTTTTACTCTGTTGCACTTTCCGCCTTCATATATCACTTTGCAATCAATCGTGAAGGGATTGACAACCCCTTTATAGCGTTGGGTGCAAGTTTGTTGTTTTTGTGCAGGTACTTTGGAGACTTGCCTTGATACTCCTACTGGATTGATACCTTGGTTCTCAAACTGAGGGAAATACTTACTGCTACTGTGCTGCATCACCCTTTCCTCTTCAAGGGAAAAACCAACGCAAGGTCAAGAGGTAGCAATTGGCGGTTGTCTACCAATGCTTCCGGTACTTCATTTCATTCCCGCAACACCCCCTTTTTTTCCGGGGTATATTGGTTTTTATAGTGGCTTTTGTGTATGTTTTGCAGGTAATTTACATGGACCACATTGACATTCCAAGAGGATGCATAGTTGATCATACCATCGACTATTCTCTGCCACGGGCTTGTTTTGTCAAGGAGTTGGATTTCACCGATGTTATCACAGTTAACACCCTAGAAGATGGTTTCGGGAAGCGTGCTGTAAGTATTCTTTTTTCAAATTTTGAAACAATATCTTCTAGTTTATTTGTTGCAATTGAAACCCTGTATTCTTTTGTCATATTTTCCATGTGTTTTTCACTATGTTTTGTTTTCTGGAATGCAGTTCAACTCCACTACACCGTACGCAACAACCAAGTTTCTGTCATAGGTAGACCAACTTGCCTAGTTACCCAACAAAGCTAGTGTGACAGAGGAGCCGCTGGAGATAAACGACCAAGGTGGAGTTGGTGCATCCGCAACACAGACTCCGAATGTGGATGGTCCTCATGGCGCTCAAGAACCAACTAAAGGTGGTATGGATGATGCTAATGGCACAACGCGGAATGTGCACGAGCCACCTCCAGAAAAGACGGAGGGTGGTGATGATGTTTGCGGCTCTTTGGAGGACTGGTTGCACCCGCTACCCACATTTTAGGAGTTAGAGGTGAGCCATATAGCATTTCTTCTTTGCGATTCTCTTTTTTCCCGCATCACATCTTTTTTGCTTGACACAAAATATGAAAACTTTGTAGCTAATGTCGTTTCCTCCGTTCTTGGTTTCTTGGGTTTTATGCATGCCAGCTACCCCCACATATGCGTCGTATATTCAACAAGCATAAAGAGATCCATGCTGTAGAACTTAAAGGTGCATTGAGCTCATTTGGGAGTTTGTTGTAGCAAACGAATGGGCCTGATGTTGTCCAAGGCATCGAAAGCTGGATTTAAGAGTGACGAAGCGAAACATGAATGTCCAGATGTCACTTTTGATGTACCAGCAGGTCCTGCTCCTGGCATGTGTGATGCAACTGCTAGTGACTCGTCTCCGAAGTAGCAGAATCAACTGGATTGTCCTACAGTAACTACCAATGCAGTTGTCACTATTTCATCTCTGTAGCAGCCCAAGCAACCTGACAACATGGAACAAGTTACTACAACAACCGCTGAATCCACGATCACTGCCTCGTCTATGCAGCATGCCAATCAATCAGATATCACAAAGAGTGTTGTTCTAGCAGTGGTAGTTGGTAAAACAAATGTTGCCCAAAAAACCAACAAGAGTGAGAGTGAGCACAAGAATGGAAATGATCACAACAATGCAAAGGGAGAATATATATGCAACAAGGCAAAAAGATTTGAACGGATGTCGCCTCGCAGCCCATCCTACCCATGCGTGAATTTGATTAGGAGGCCAGGAACTCCTGAAGAAGGGCCTTCATTTGGACCGTTTGAACCAGGTAGTCCCGATGCTTTGTTGTTTCAGGATCAACCACAAGTTGAATCACCTCCACGATCACATGCTATTGATATTGAGTCTTTCTTGGAGATTTGAGCAAGGAGCCCTTTGTTTGGTGACCATTATGTTGCTGCCATTTCACCCGGTCCTATTTATGATGTCACTCCGCTCGCGACAGGCACTGCAGGTTTTTATAAGTCATTCCCGCAATTTTTTGTTTACGCAACATATCCCACTTGCTTTTTGAAACTTAGCACATGTATGATTCAGAACTGTTACTCACTATTTATTTCCGCTTTTTTTCATTTTTTGGGCATAAACATGTATTGAGGTAGTGGTTGAAGTCATCAGCGAGCAAGGCCATGATCAGAAGAATCGTACACTTAAGAGAGATGCACTGTCGGAACCAACTGCAGCAAAGTTGCGAAAAATGAAGAAGATAAAAATTGATGCAATGGATGATGCGATATACTAGAGGTACTGTTGTACCAATTATAAGAGAAAGGACCCACCCTGAGGCAAGCCACTGTAAGTTTATTTCAAGCTTTTATTTTGTGTGCTCACAGAAAAAAAACCAAGAGAATTAGTTTCACAACTACTAACCAACCTTTTGTCCTTTCTTGCAACAAATAGCCCTTCATTCATAAGGATAGGTGGTTTTGATATTTCATTGAAACATTTCAGCAATGGGCTAAACAGTGGGCTCATGTGAAGAATGAGGTGATGTCACTCTACATTGAAAGTTTCAACATTGAGCACATGTACAAGTCAAGCAAGGCATGGAAGTTTGCATTCTCACTGAATGTTGTTGTGAGTTAACTATCATCTTTTTTCCCTATTGTTGTCACTTGAGATTTCGCGACGCAACATAGTAGGTTTTAGATGACAGCCACATTCCTTTTTCACCTTATTTTTGTTACGATTTTTTTGCTTCTATATACAGGCAAAACTCTATGTGGACCCAAGTACATTCAAGCCAAATTCTTGAACCAAAGATTTGAAAAGAGCGTGTGAGAAGAACCACATTGCCAAATCTAATCAAGTAAGGCTTTTTGTTCATCAAAGTTTTGTATACAATGCATCAAATTTTTACCTTTCTGTGCAACTATGCCCTTATATCACTTGCTTTTTTAATTCCTTTACAGTTGTTCTTCACTGTTGTGGAACGAGACCACTCGGCAGTCGTTGTTCTAAACTTGATCCATAGAAGTTCAATGTGTTCGACTCCAGCATTCAAGACTCTGACTATGTCAGCATCCTCAAGAAGCCTTGTTCCAATTTGGTATGGGGTAGCAATTGTTTTCTGGTTTTTTCACCATGTTTTGAAACAAATTTTTGGTTAGCATCAGTCTTACATTGCATATAGAGAACTTGAAAACTCTGGTCAGAGAAAGAAACCCGTGGAAGCATGATCTTGACACATTTGAGCGCTTCACTCCATCAGGATACCCACAACAGTCAACACCGTAGTTTTTCCCGCAACTATACATTTTTATGGCAAATTTTATCTCACTTTTGTGATCTCATTTTTCTCCAACTTTTTTTCATGGCAGATTGATCTGTAGCATATTTGCTATTCTATACATGGAGAATTTAACTACAAAGGGGTTCAAGTAATTCAATACACTATGACTTGCCTTTGCCCTTTTGCTAGTCATTTATTTTTTGTGAAATCATGTTTTTTGGGAGACTGCCTTTGCCCCTTTGCTAGTAGTTTCTAAATATGTGTTTTTGTTGCTGTGTATGATTAGGACACAAACTCCTTGCTCAACTTCTGGAAGTACATTGCAGTGATGCTTTTTAAACACCCGCAAATCACCCTCAACTCGGAGGAGGAGCTCCAAAAGGTGTTGAAAAATTCGTAGAATCAAGTCAATAGTTGACCACAACAAGACCTAGCTAGTAGTTTTAGGCCTCAATTTTTTTGGCACATGTGTGTGCGACATGTTTTTGCAACCGAGCTCTCTAGTAGATGTGGTACATTATGTAACTAGAGCTTTTCAGAGAAGGATGTGTCATGTTGGGGCATGCCCTCTTTTCCCCTCTTATATTTTGTATGTTGGAGCTTTATCGATGCAAACATTTTGTCGTTAATGTTCCAGTGTTTTTGCACATATATATACAGTGTACACATGACAAATAAAATAGGCAGTTACATGATCCCGATGTCTGCTTGAAAGCATTTTTTTCTGTTTTTTTTAATGCGGGTTCCTCATGTGTGTCCGAGTGTTTTTGGTTTATCATTTTGGTGTATGGGAGCACTTTGTTGCATGATAAATCTTTTCAATGGCAACAAAAAAATCCATTTTTATGTCTCTCTAACATGATCAATTTTTGATCTATGGATACATGTTCATGTAAACTTGTTCATCATGTCCTAGCAGAAACAACACATGGATACATGATCCTGATGTTGTTCTAGCAAAATAAACATATGCAATTCTTGTTGATGTAAACATCCCCAAGTGAAACATCCTTCATGTAAGTTTTATGTTTTTTATGTAACATTGATACAGTAGTTTTATTTTTCATGGATTCATCTCTGTAACATATGCACGCCCGTGCAAAAATGAATATGAACAAGCTTTTTTTTGTAACAAGAACATGAACAGGGGACAAACTATACTTTTCCTGTAACTTTAATACAACAATTGAAAATGAAAAATTGGTTGTTTGGAAACAAAACCAAGATGAAAATGCAATGTCACAACATCTTTTTCTCATGTTGCAAACAAATCTTGAAGCTTGCACAATATAAGTTCCTGTTTTTTAAACACATGGATCAAGTACGATTTTTTGACTTTGCGAGATGAAAATAAAAGGAAAAAGATGACTGCTGTTGGTCGCCTTCCTGTTTCTGTCTTTTTTTCCTAGAGGTTCAGTTGCGTCAATTGGGCAATTCTTTGATCACTTGCCATCACAACTCTCAAGTATTGACATTCTCGGACTACATGTCCAACCTGAGAGCAGAATTGGCATTTTGGGGGTGTTGCGCCGTCTCCGTCGCAGCTTTTAGGGTGCCACATGTTTGAATGTCGTGTCCTAATTCGTTACACTTCTTGCAGCAAATAGTCCTTTTTGGAGATGTTGTGTTGCCCGATGTTGTTGCCTTTTTCTCTTTTTGTTTCGCCATCTTCTTTTGTTCATCGTCTCGCTACTATACCAGCGTCTTCTTTATCTTCTCCCTGTCAGTTGGTCGGCCTTTCCTAGGCACACGAGTTGGGTTTTGTAGCATATGGGCGCTTTGATGTTGCGGCATGTCACCATTCAGTGTTTCCGTTGCCACAGCGGGTGGTGTTGGGGGTTAACTCTGTTGCATGGCTTGTTGATCACGCAGGGCTCCTCTCTTAGCCGCTGCTATGGCAGGATCAAGGATTTTAATTGCATCATCCAATATTTTGTAGGCATCATCATTGCAACATGCATTAGAGGCAAGCCATGTCAACCTTCGACACAAGGAGCTGTATTTCAGTGTGTTTGTCGAGGGGTTACCAAAGTCCAGTAACCTGCTGATACGTCTCCAACGTATTTATAATTTCTGATTATTCCATGCTATTATATTATCTGTTTTGGATGTTTTATATGCATTAATATGATGTTTTATATTATTTTGGGACTTACCTATTAATCTACAGCCTAGTGCCAGTTTCTGTTTTTTCCATGTTTTTGAATATTGCAGATAAGGAATATTAAATGGAGTCCAAAGGGAACAAAATCTTCGGAATGATTTTTCTTGGACCAGAAGACATCCATGAGACTTGGAGTAGGGGGGAAGGCAATTGCCGGGAGACCACAAGCCTGCAGGGCGCGCCCCGAGGCGGGTAGCCGCACCCCTGGCTTGTGGGCCCCGTGCAGGTCTCCTAACACTATTTCTTGGCCTATAAATTCCCAAATATTCCCGTATCGCCAAAAACAGCCACAAAAAATACTTCTACGCCGCCGGGAGCCTCTCTTCCCGACAGATCCAATCTGGGAGCCTTTTTCGGTAATCACCCGGAGAGGGAATTGATCACGGAGGGCATCTACATCAACTCCATTGCCCTTCCGATGATGTGTGAGCAGTTCACCACACACCTATAGGTCCATAGCTAGTAGCTAGATGGCTTCTTCTCTCTCTTTGATCTTCAATACCATGTTCTTCATGATCTTCATGGAGATCTATCCGATGTAATACTCTTTTGTGGTGTGTTTGTCGAGATCCGATGAATTGTGAGTTTATGTTCAGATTATCTATGAATATTATTTGATTTTCTTCTGAATTCTTATGTGCATGATTTCATATCTTTGCAAGTCTCTTCAAATTATTGGTTTGGTTTGGCCAACTAGATTGGTAATTCTTGCAATGGGAGAAGTTCTTAGTTTTGGGTTCGATCTTGCGGTGTCCTCCCCGATTACAGTAGGGGTAGCGAGGCACATATTGTATTGTTTCCATCAAGGGTAAAAAGATGGGGTTTTCATCATATTGCTTGAGTTTATCCCTCGACATCATGTCATCTTACTTAATGCATTACTCTTTTCTTCATGAACTGAATACTCCAGATGCAAGCAGGAGTCGGTCGATGTGTGGAGTAATAGTAGTAGATGCAGAATCATTTCGGTCTACTTGATACGGACGTGATGCCGATATGCATAATCATTGACTTAGAAATCTTCATAATTATTTGCTTTTCTATCAATTGCTCGATAGTAATTTGTTCACCCATCGTATTATTTTCCTTTGAGAGAAGCCTCTAGTGAAACATATGGCCCCCGAGTCTATTTTCCTTCTTATATTTTCATATCTATAAACCAAATATACCGAAAATACTTTGCTGCAATTTATTTACTTTTATTTCCGCTATATTTTATATCTATTTCTATGAGATCTCATCCTTGCAAATAACTCTGCAGGGATTGACAACCCCTTTATAGCGTTGGGTGCAAGAGTTTGATTATTTGTGTAGGTACTACTATTGGGGCTTTGCTTGTTCCTCCTACTGGATTTATACCTTGGTTCTTAACAAACTTAGATAAATATGCTTATCTACTTCGCTGCATCACCCTTTCCTCTTCAAGGGAAAACCAACACAAGCTCAAGAGGTAGCAAGAAGGATTTCTGGCTCTGTTGCCCGGGAGGATACATAGCAATATCACTCTTACCAAGTACCCATCACAAAATCATCTCTTGCATTTACTTTATTTTCCATTTGCCTCTCATTTTCCTCTCCCCCACTTCAAAAGATTTTCAGAAAATACCAAAAATATTTTCCTTTTTATTCGCCCTTTTTCCGTTCGTCTTATCGTCGGCTTCTCGTTTGCTTATGTGTTAGATCGCTTAAACTCGTGGCTGGCCTTGCTACTATTGCTAGTATTAGTGAGAATGAAGTTCTTAATTTTAAGCAAAGGGAGGGAGAAAACTTAAAAGATGTTTGGTATAGGATTTGCAATTCTCAAAATAGATCTACTCGCAGGCAATCTACTATCATTCTCCATCGTAATTTTTATGTGGGTATCTCTCCTTGGAATAGATATGTTTTGGATACCATTATGGGAGGAAACTTCTTGGGTAGCCATACCTTTGATTCTTATAATGCTATCACAAATCTGGTAGGTTCACCCCCACTCATGATTAATGAAACAATCTTAACCTTGGAACATGTGATGCGAAGGCTTGATGTTATTGAAAATAAATTTGCTACCATAGAGCTCATTGAAAACTTGGACAAAAATATTCATAATCATATTACTCAATTTGGATCTAAGGTAGGAGTTACTTTAAAAACCCTAAGGGAAAAGGAACCCATAGTTAACGAAAAATTGGATCAAGATTCTTCTAGAATTGGAAAGCTTGAGGACATTATTACCAACTTGGGTTCCGCCTTTGCCTCTATTCAAACCACTCCTCCTCCTAAGACTGCCAAGTTTATTTATGTTCCTAAAAATAAGGGTGAATCTTCTAGAAAAAGTGATGAAGATCTTAAGATGATAAGCGTTCACCCTAGTTTTATTAGGGAACTCATTACTACAAGTGAAATTCTGGATTTCTCACCTAGGAGTATGATTATTGATAAAACCAAAGGATCTCCTACAGTTCACAAGTGTTCAATTGAGGAATTGCATACCAAAGATGACAATACCTAGATCTATTGCATTATGCCTAGCTAGGGGCGTTAAACAATAGCGCTTGTTGGGGGGCAACCTAATTTTATCTGTTTTGCTTTTGTTTTTGTTTCTGTTTTTGAGTGTTGCGCACATTATTACCTATGTAATAATTGTGTTTTGTTGTTTTAATTAGTGTTTGAGCCAATTAAGACCTTTGGGATGATATATGGTGTTTGCAAGTTGATTTTGCTAAAAAAGGGAAACTTTCGCCCTCAGTCCAGGAATTTTATAAATTCGCTGGAATGTGATTTTGACCTCAATTCTTTACACAAGATTGATTTACAAATTGCACATATCGTCCTAATTGTTCAGAATTTTTGGAGTTACAGAAGCATTCAAAGTAAACAAATTGCTATAGACTGTTCCGTTTTTGACATATTCTGTTTTCTTTGTGTTGTTTGCTTATTTTGATGGATCTATGGGTTGTATCGGGGGATTTGAACCATGGAGAAGTTGGAATATAGTAAATATTACATCAGTATAAATAAAGAATGAGTTCACAATAGTACCTAAGTGGTGATTTATTTTTCTTATATTAACGGATCTCATGAGTTTTCTATTCAGTTTTGTGTTGTGAAGTTTTCAACTTTGGGTAAAGATTTGGTGGACTACGTAATAAGGAGTGGCAAGAGCCTAAGATTGGTGATTCCCAAGGCACCCCAAGACAAATTCAAGGATACCAAAGAGCCTAAGCTTGGGGATGCCCCGGAAGGCATCCCCTCTTTCGTCTTCAATACATCGGTAAATTTACTTGGGGCTATATTTTTATTCACCACATGATATGTGTTTTGCTTGGAGAGTCTTGTATGATATGGATCTTTAATTTTTAGTTTGCTAGAATCATCCTTCCTGCATAGATATTTTGAGAGAGAGAGAGAGACACGCTGAATCGTGAATTTATTAGAATACTCTTTGTGCTTCACTTATATCTTTTGAGCTAGGCAATGTTGCTCTAGTGCTTCACTCGTATGTTTTAGAGCACGGCGGTATTGTGTTTTATAGAAGTTATTAAACTCTCGTACTTCACTTATATTATTCTGAGAGTTGTTTAAACACCATGGTAATTGGTTTAAGTTATGAATTTAGTCCTAATATAATAGGCATCCAAGAGGGATATAATAAAAACTTCCATATTAAGTGCATTGAATATGATGAGAAGTTTGATTCCTTGTATATAGTTTTGAGATATGAAGATGGTAATACGAGAGTCATGCTAGTAAGTAATTTTGAATCAGAAGAAATACTTGTGTTAAAGCTTGTGATTCTCATAGCATGCACTTACGGTGAACCGTTATGTGATGAAGTCGGAGCATAATTTGTTTAATGATTGTCAACCTTTGTATGGAGGTCGGGATCGCGCGATGGTTAACTCCAACGAACCCTTCCCCTAGGAGCATGCGTCTCATACTTTGCTTCGATAACTAATACACTTTTGCAATAAGTATGTGAGTTCTTTATGACTAATGTTGAGTTCAAGGATTATACACACTCTCACCCTTCCACCTTAGTAGCATATGTAGTACCACGCAACTTTTGCCGGTACATTAAACCCACCTTCCTCAAAACAGCCACCATATCTACCTATTATGGCATTTTCATAGACATCCGGGATATATTACCATGCAACACCACCGCCTCGTTTTTATGACACGCACCATCACCTCCATATTGCTTATAGAGTCATACTTTGTTCTAGATATCGAGTTGTAAGTAAATAAAATTGTGATGATTTGCATTATTAGAGCATTGTCCCGTGTGATAAAAGGATGATGGAAGCTATGATTCCCTCATAAGTTGGGATGAGTCTCCGGACTTTACAAAAAATAAAAGAGGCCAGCGAAGCCCATAAAAAAATAAAAGAGGCCAGAGAAGCCCATCCAAATAAATAGAAAAAAGAAAAAAAAAGAAAAAAATGACAGAAAGAGAGAAGGGACAATGCTACTATCTTTTTCCACACTTGTGCTTCAAAGTAGCACCATGTTTCTCATAGAGAGTCTCGTATTTTGTCACTTTCATATAACTTGTGGGATTACATATTTTGCACAACCAGTTAGTTTTCTTTTTGAGCTTTGATACACTTATAGCTCTAGTGCATTTGTTACATGGCAATCCCTACTCACTCGCATTAATATCTATTGATGGGCATCTCCATAGCCCGTTGATATGCCTAGTTGATGTGAGAGTATCTTCTTCCTTTCTTTTTGCAACCTCCACCACACTCTATTCCACCTATAGTGTTATATCCATGGCTCACGCTCATGTATTGCGTGAGGGTTGGAAAGGTTTGAGAACATAAAAGGTGTGAAACAACTGCTTGATTTTCACTAGGGTTGTGCATATTTTAGATACTTTGTCTGGTGAAGATGGAGCATAGCCACACCATATAATTTTGTAGTGATAACTTTCTAAGACCATGTTATTTTGAAAGGAAGCAATTACCTTATTAGTATGCTTGAAGTATTATTGTTTTTGTGTCAGTATTAGACTTTTGTTTTGAGTCTTATGGATCTGAATATTCATGCCACATTAGAGAATATTACATGGATAAATATGTTAGGTAGCATTCCACATCAAAAATTCTGTTTTATAATTTACCTACTCGAGGACGAGCAGGAATTAAGCTTGGGGATGCTTCATACGTCTCCAACGTATCTATAATTTTTGATTGTTCCATGCTATTATATTTCCTGTTTTGGATGTTTTATATGCATTAATATGCTATTTTATATTATTTTTTGGTCTAACCTATTAATCTAGAGCCTAGTGCCAGTTTTTTTTCTTCACATTTTTGAATGTTGCACATAAGGAATATTAAACGGAGTCCAGACGGAACAAAATCTCCGGAAAGATTTTTCTTGGACTAGAAGACACCCAGGAGACTTGGAGTAGGGGGCAAGGCAATTGCGTGGAGGTCACAAGCCTCTAGGGCGCGCCATCGGGGGTGGTCGTGCCCCCTGGCTTGTGCCCCCCTGCAAGTCTCCTAACCCTATTTCTTGGCCTATAAATTCCCAAATATTCCCGTCTCGCCAAAAGGAGCCACGGAAATACTTTTAAGCCGTCAGGAGCCTCTGTTCCCGAGAGATCCAATCTGGGAGCCTTTTCCGGTAATCTGCGGGAGAGGGAATTAATCACGGAGGGCATCTACATCAACTCCATTGCCCCTCCGATGATGTGTGAGTAGTTCACCATAGACCTACGGGTCCATAGCTAGTAGCTAGATGGCTTCTTCTCTCTCTCTTTGATCTTCAATACCATGTTCTTCACGATATTCATGGAGATCTATTCGATGTAATACTCTTTTGTGGTGTGTTTGTCGAGATCCAATGAATTGTGAGTTGATGTTCAGATTATCTAGGAATATTGTTTGAGTCTAATCTGAATTCTTATGTGCATGATTTCACATGTTTGCAAGTCTCTTCAAATTATTGGTTTAGTTTGGCCAACTACGTTGCTAATTCTTGCAATGGGAGAAGTGCTTAGTTTTGGGTTCAATCTTGTGGTGTCCTCATCCAGTGACAGTAGGGGTAGCGAGGCACATATTGTATTGTTGCCATCAAGGGTAAAAAAGATAGGGTTTTCATCATATTGCTTGAGTTTATCCCTCTACATCATGTCATCTTACTTAATGCGTAAGTCTGTTCTTCATGAACTTAATACTCCAGATGCAGGAAGGAGTCGGTCGATATGTGGAGTAATAGTAGTAGATGTAGAATCATTTCGGTCTACTTGATAATGACATGATGTCTATATGTATAATCATTGCCTTATATATCTTCATAATTATTTGCTTTTCTATCAATTGCTCGACAGTAATTTGTTCACCCACCATATCTTTTTTCCTTTATGAGAGAAGCCTCTAGTGAAACCTATGGACCCCAGGTCTATTTTCCTTATTATATTTTCACATCTATAAACGAAAAATACCTAAAATACTTTGCTGCAATTTATTTACTTTTGTTTCCGCAATATTTTATATGTATCTCTATCAGATCTCATCCTTGAAAATAACTCTGAAGGGATTGCCAAACCCTTTATAGCATTGGGTGCAAGAGTTTGATTATTTGTGTTGGTACTACTATTGGGGCTTTGCTTGTTCCTCCTACTAGATTGATACCTTGGTTCTCAACAAACTGAGGGAAATACTTATCTACTTTGCTGCATCACCCTTTACTCTTCAAGGGAAAACCAACGCAAGCTCAAGAGGTAGCACCTGCGAGTCCTACCCATGCTTGTTGTGGCTGCTTCAGACCACCTCTCCAATAATTATGGCTGCCGAATTATTTGCACATTGAGATAAACCATCGCCCTTATTATGTGTGCACAAATCAGCCCATTCATCTCAAAGTAGTGGCAGCTGCACTCAAACAACCCTTCATCCATCACAACATGCAAACAATATGGCTTTGGGTTCATATAGGAGGTTGCTTTTTGTTCAAACATGAGGCCTTGTCATTGGTAGTCAGTGTGTTGGTTGATAATGAAACTAATAGATGTTGTCACCTGTTTCTAAAACTTACCAAATACATTGCGGGTGTAGTAAGCAGCACCTTGGTCCTCAATGTTGTACCTGCAACAACATCAAAAGAAATAGGTCAACAACAACATTTTTTTTTGTTTTTTGATTTTTTGGCAAAGCTCAAAAGTATGTCGAACGGGAGTATAGTGGCGGAGTTGTGGTTTCATGAGTGAATCCAGCATTGTCCTCATGATCAAGCATAGTTTCTTGACACATTTCATATTGCTGTATAAACCTCCAGACGGAATCAGCTGGTCAAATCAGGGTCTTGAAATATGAGTTGAGCCCCTCAAACCTGCGTGTTGTGCTTGTGAACGGGAATACTTTGATCTTGAAATATGTTGGAACCCATGTACGCCTTGTTCGCCACATATTCTTGAGATGTTTGTTCTCTGCACCTTCAAAACAATGCAACATGTGCTGCCATGTTTCATCAAATTCCTCAACAGTTTCGGATTGGTTGATACAAGTGTAAAACACGTCTGCAAAAAGCCTCGTCTCAGCTCAACACCCTTCCCAACTTGGACCACGCATTTCTAAGCACATGAAACTTGCAACACCTGTGGCAAGTGTTGGGGAACACCTGATCAATGGTTGTTTCCATCGCTTGGTCCTGGTTATCATGATGTTGGTAGGATGCTCGTTATCCATCGCAACCATGCACTATTGAAACACCCACTTAAATGTGTCAATAGTTTCATCCGACAATAGGGCACATCCAGGTGCAATTGTCTGGAGGTGGTTGATTACACCAACTATAGGAGAAAATGGCATGTTGTATCTGTTTGTGGAGAAGGTTGTATCGAATAATACACAATCTTTGTATTTCGGGTACAACGCCCTTGTTCTCCCATCAATCCAAAACAAGGCAGTCACTGAGTTTGTTGCAGGATCTTGTTGTTTCACAAAGAAAAACTATGGATTCTCACCCTTCCTCCTCTCAAATTACTTCACTGTCATATCCATGTCTCGGAATGGTAACCTTCTCCGGAGCTTTGCACGTTCATTTGTAACATCTCTCTTCACATACGGGAGTATCCTAGTGTCACCTCCATGGATCCTACCAAGGACGCTCATGCATTCTGATTTCGAGAGGTTCACATGATGCATCATCAACAAAAGTTGGTAATCCTTATGCTGCAGTGCGAGTGGTAGTACCTAACACGCTCTGGCTGTTCCATCATAGGATGTGTATGCTCTGCAGCAAAAGAGATCACTCTCCATCTCCCCTCCCTTAGCCCAACAATCATATGGTCCTTATAATCATGACGAAGCATTCTGTTTTTTTATGTTTTCTTGTAACATCCATCCCTTCACTAGGCTTCCTACTAGAGTTGTTGTTTCCAGTTGCAATGATCTCTGACATGCTGCTTCCTTCCGTTTAAACGGGCTTTCTAGCGTGCACACACCCAAAGACCCACTTAGTCAGGTTTGCATCCTCTTTTTTCTGACCTCCATTCACGGTGAAATTTGAAGTAGATATATGTGTCCCGAACCCAAACTTGAAGGCATAGTCATTATAGAATTTGCGAGCATCGTTGATTGTGTCAAACACCATCCCAACATAGGGCGACAGTGGCTGCGATGAAACACCTCCATCATCTGAATCATATTGTCTTGCATCTTCACCAAACAACAAATCCTCTGAATCTTCACCATCACGAGCATAAAAATTGCCTTGGACATAGCTTCCTTCATTTTCAGTTACATGTTCCTGCAACACAATTTTTGTGCAATAGTCACTTCATATTTCCAAAATGACATAATTTTTCCTACTGTCACCCAACAGATACTTGCAACAAAATCAAATCAATAGAAATTGGGAGCAGGGCAACTAACTAATGCAGGCTGAGTGTCTCATGTTTTCTTACATACAAACAAGTTGGACATGTTTGAGCAGAGCAAGGTGTTTCACGAATTATAAAGGCTCATTTGCTCTGTTTGGAGAGGCTCGTGTGCAACTAAATTTTGACAGGTTCATTGCTTTGTTTTTTCATACATGTGTTCATGCTTTCAGACTGTATCAGAGCTACAGTTTCAGAAACATGAGGTCCCACCAAAGATTGTTGACGGGATCTTCTCGATGGAGCTTGAGGAAGCACCACCGAAGGATTTGTGAACCAACTAGAAGATCCATCTCACGGCGGAAGCTCCTAGCGATGCTTGGAGCTGAGAAAGATGGTCGGGCGCGTTCTCCAAGCAGGGCTCCTCGGCCAGCTAGGTTGGCGTCCGATTCGAGCATCTGGCGCACGATGTGGTGTTCCATGGAGGTCAGCCACGTCGGCGGCACCGAGAGGTTGCGGGCGGGACAGAGTGCTTGTTTCTGAAACTGACGGACGAGATGGGCGCAGGTCTGTCAGGGCGGAGCCGCGGTGGTTGCGGGCAGTGGTTGCGGACGGCGTCGCGGTGGTTGGGGGCAGTTGTTACGGGCGGCGCCGTGGTGGTTGCGGGTGGTGCCACGGTGAGTGCAGGTCTGTCGGGGCCGGGACAGCTTGATTGTTTCTGAAACTGGGCAGTTGTTTCAAGTTCTATTTGGTCGCGAGAGGTCAGATTGGACGGTTGTGCGCGTGTATATCGGGCGACTATACATGTGGTGTATATTTCCTATAGATCCGTCGGTGGACGCGTATCGTCTCCCATGTAATATACTCCCCCATCCCATAATATAAGTGTTTTTACACTACACTAGAGTAAAAAACGCTCTTACATTATGGGACGGAGGGAGTATATGTTTAAAATTTCATGATAAAATACCTTAAATTTCAAGTTCCAAAGAAAACAAATATCCCTTTTGAGAATGAACAGTGCATGTGGTGAAAAATGCAGATTTGTTTTTATGTAGCACTCATGTTAACGTATTTCATCATGAAAATGGACACACATGTAAATTTTGTATATGTGTACATGTGTATTATTTGAGAAAATAGAACTTAAAAGTATGAATTTTAAATTTCAGAATTAAGACTTCCATGCAACCTCCATTTGGCACTTTCGCCCTCAGGTAGCCTTTTAAGTTTGAAACTTCTAAAATTTTAATAATTTCTACCGTAAGTAAAAGGAATTAAAAAACAAAGAAACGTAGTTGCTTGTTTATATGTAGAACCACAAAACAACAGGTGTTGTGGCAAGTTAGGCAATGTTATCATGGCATGGACGGTGCCATGCTAAAGATTGTTTTGTTTCTTGTATGTTTGAACTAATAAATATTTATTTGCCATAATTATAGGTCCTAGTTGTTTGGAAATTAGGTAGTTTTAGGTTAATCTTATTTCAAATCAGCATCATAAAAAAATTACCGACATGACAAATTGCATACGACACACTAGAAATATCTAGCATTTAAGCATATGGACCAAAGACACAAAACATACGAGTTCACCGGAAACTCCGGCGTAACAATCGTCAGCCATGGTGGCGAGGAGGAGGTGGTAGTATGCAGTTGAGGGTAGTGGAGGCAGACGGTTGAACGTCGAGAATATAGTCAAACTTGAACGGGTTGTCGTGCGAGACAATCCCGTGAAACCTTATCGCCTGTCACCTAGTGTATGTTCCCAAGGGATGTGGTTTCAGAATCCTGCTCTCCTAGATGGTGTTGCACAAAATCGTCGGGATGAGATCGCCAAAGAAGCAACTCAGCACAAGGAATTCATCCACTGCACACGTGCGCGCGTGTGTGTTCGTGTGTGTGTGTGTGTGTGTGCGTGTGTGTGTGTGTCTTCCTTGTAGCCTCTCCTCTGTTTATATTCTAGATAAAGAGGACGTATGGGAGAGTGAAGAGATGCAAGTGACATTCCAATAAGGTGTTGGAAATATGCCCTAGAGGCAATAATAAAGTAGTTATCATTATATTTCTTTGTTCATGATAATTGTCTATTGTTCATGCTATAATTGTATTAGCCGGAAATAGTAATACATGTGTGAATAAATAGATCACAATATGTCCCTAGTAAGCCTCTAGTTGGCTAGCTCGTTGATCAATAGATGATCATGGTTTCCTGATCATGGACATTGGATGTGGTTGATAACGGGATCACATCATTGGGAGAATGATGTGATGGACAAGACCAAATCCTAAGCATATCACTAGATCGTGTTCTTCGTCTGGTAGAGCTTTTCTAATTCAAGTATCATTTCCTTGGATCGTGAGATTGTGCAACTCCCAGATACCATAGAAGTGCTTTGGGTGTATCAAACGTCACAACGTAACTGGGTGACTATAAAGATGCACTACGGGTATCTCCGAAAGTGTTTGTTGAGTTGGTACGAATCGAGACAAGGATTTGTCAGTCCATGTGACGGAGAGGTATCTCTAGGCCCACTTGATAGAACATCATCATAATGAGCTCAATGTGACTAAGGAGTTAGTCACTTGATGATGTGCTACGAAACGAGTAAAGAGACTTGCCGACAACGAGATTGAAGAAGGTATAGGGATACCGATGAACGAATCTCGGGCAAGTATCATACTGATAAACAAAGGGAATTGCATACGGGATTGATTGAATCCTTGACATCGTGGTTCGTCCGATGAGATCATCGTGGAACGTGCGGGAACCAACATGGATATCCATACCCCGCTGTTGGTTATTGGCCGGAGAGATGTCTCGGTCATATCTGGACGTCTCCCGAACCCGTAGGGTCTACACACTTAAGGTTGGATGACGCATGGGTTATAGGGAAATAGTGTACGTGGTTACCAAAGGTTGTTCGGAGTCCCGGATGAGATCCCGGACGTCACGAGGAGTTTTGGAATGGTCCGGAGGTAAATATTTATATATAGGAAGTGAGATTCTGGACACCAGAAATGTTTCGGGCGTCACCCGTAACGTACCGGGACCACCGGAAGGGTTCCGGGGGTCCACTAGCCTCGGGAGGCTACATGGGCCAAGTGTGGGAGGGAACCAGCCCCTTGGTTGGCTGGTGCACCTCCCAACCAACCCAAGGCGTGGCAAAGGAGGGAAGGGGGGGGGGCAACACTAGCACAGGAGGGGGCCCAGGCCCACCTGGCACGCCACCACTCCGTTTCCCTGTCCTTGCCGCCACCTCTTGGCGCCAGATGGGGCTGCCGCCACCCCTATGGGGAGAACCCTAGAGGTGGCGCCCCCTCCTCCCTCTCCTCCTATATATACCCATGAGTTGGGGCTGTTTTGGCACACACAAACCTCTCTCTCTCTCGGCGCAGCCCTACCTTTCTTCTTCCTCGTCCTCCGCGGTGCTTGGCGAAGCCTTGTCGGAGTTCCACGTAGCTCCACCACCACCACGCCGTCGTGCTGCCGGAGCTCTCCCTCAACCTCTCCTCCCTCCTTGTTGGTTCAAGGTGTTGGAGACGTCATCGGGCTGCATGTGTGTTGAACGCGGAGGAGCCGTGATTCGGCATGTAGATCGAAATCACACCGCGATCTGAATCGCTGCGAGTACGACTCCATCAACCAAGTTCCAGTAACGCTTCCGGTTAGCGATCTTCAAAGGTATGAAGACGCTCTTCCCTCTTGCTCATTGCTAGTCTCTCCATAGATAGATCCTTGTATGGCGTAGGAAAATTTTGAATTTACTACGTTACTCAACAGTGGTATCAGAGCCAGGTTCTATGCGTAGATTCTATGCACGAGTAGAACACAAAAGTTGTGGGCGCTGATTTTGTCAATTGCTTACCATTACTAGTCTTATATTTTCCGGCGGTATTGTGGGATGAAGTGGCCTGGACCGACTTTACACGTACACTTACGTGAGACTGGTTCCACCGCCAGACATGCACATGGTGCATAAGGTGGCTAGCGGGTGTATGTCTCTCCCACTCTAGTCGGATTGGATTCGATGAAAAGGGTCCTTATGAAGGGTAAATAGCTTTGGCATATCAACGTTATGGATGTCACGTAGGTAAGAAGGCGTTCTTGCTGGAAACCCAAATCAGCCACGTAAAACTTGCAACAACAATTAGAGGACGTCTAACTTGTTTTGCAGGGTTTGCTATGTGATGTGATATGGCCAAAGGATGTGATGTTACATGTGTGATGTATGAGATTGATCATGCTCTTGTAATAGGATTCACGACTTGCATGTCGATGAGTACGACAACCGGCAGGAGCCATAGGAGTTGCCTTAATTTATTGTATGAGATGCAACACCATGTGTTTATTACTTTACTTCATTGCTAACGGTTAGCTATAGTAGTAGAAGTAATAGTTGGCGTGACAACTTCACGGAGACACAATGATGGAGATCATGGTGTCACGCCGGTGATGATGATGATCATGCGATGCCCCGAAGATGGAGATCAAAGGAGCAAAAATGATAATGGACTTATCATGTTACTATATGATTGCGTGTGATGTTTATCATATTTTTCATCTTATTGCTTAGAACGATGATAGCTTAATAAGATGATCCCTCATAAAATTTCGAGAAAGTATTTCCCTAAGTGTGCACCGTTGTGAAGGATCGTTGTCTCGAAGCACCGCGTGATGATCGGGTGTGATAGATTCTAACGTTCGAATAAAACAGGTGTAAGCCAGTTTACACACGCAAAACACTTAGCTTGACTCGACAAGCCTAGCATGTACAGAGATGGCCTCAAATACGGGAGACCGAAAGGTCGAACATGAGTCGTATGGAGGATACGATCAGCATGGAGATGCTCACCATTGATGACTAGTCCGTCTCACATGATGATCGTTGACGGGCTAGTCGACATAGATCATGTAATACTTAGATGACTAGAGGGATGTCAATTTAAGTGGGAGTTCATTACATAATTTGATTAGATGAACTTGATTATCATGAACTTAGTCTAAAAGTTGTCTTTACAAATATTGTAGATCCAACGGCCAACGCACCTGTCAACCTGAATTTCAACGCGTTCCTAGAGAAAACAAAGTTGAAAGATGATGGCAGCAACTATGCGGACAGGGTCCGTAACTTAAAGCTCATCCTTATTGCGGCCAAGAAGGCTTATGTCCTTGTTGCGGCGCTAGGTGATCCTCCCACTGCCCTGGCAGCCCAGGACGTTCAAAACGCCTGGCAATTGCAGAGTGATGACTACTCTCTGGTTCAGTGCGACATGCTATACAGTTTAGAACCGGGGCTCCAAAGGCGTTTTGAGCAACACGGAGCATATGAGATGTTCCAGGAGCTGAAACTAGTCTTTCAGCGTCATGCCCGAGTCGAGAGATATGAAGTCTCCGACAAGTTCTTTAGCTGTAAGATGGACGAGAACAGTTCTCTCAGTGAGCATATACTCAGAATGTCTGGTTTGCATGGTCATCCGACTCAGCTAGGAGTCGAACTTCCGGATGATGTCATCATTGACAGAATCCTCCAGTCGCTTCCACCTAGCTATAAAAGCTTTGTGATGAAATACAACATGCAAGGGATGGAGAAGACCATTCCCTAGTCATACTCGATGTTGAAATCTGCAGAGGTAGAAATCAAGAAAGAGCATCAAGTGTTGATGGTCAATAAGACCACTAGTTTCAAGAAAGGCAAGGGTAATAAGAACTTCAAGAAAGAAGGCAAAGCTGTTGCCATGCCCGGTAATCCAGTTGCCCAGAAGAAGAAAAAGAATGGACCCAAGCCTGAGACTGAGTGCTACTATTGCAAGGGAACCGGTCACTAGAAGCACAACTGCCACAAATATTTATTGGAGCAAGGTATAGTAGGCACACCGGGATCACCTAGTTTCTTCGAAGTTCCACCCTTGAAGGTATAATTGGCAAGCATGGTGGAAATATCAATCTCAGGTATCCTCCTCTTATTAGTCACAATATCTTTCATGTACTTAGCATACGGAGACATCTTGAGCATATCTGTCAAACGCATTTGCAGAAAGACAGGTCTAATCATTTCAGCGAAGCGCTCAAAATCTTCATCATCCTTTTTGTTGGATTTTTTGGGAGGAAAGGGCATAGGTTTCTGAACCCATGGTTCCCTTTCTTTACCGTGCTTCCTAGGAGTGAAGTCATTGTTATCGTTGTAGCGACCCGACTCAAGACGAGTCAAGCCTCTGTGTTTCTGTGCCATCCCTGGATCAGTATGCTGGCACACACAGTACATCAATGTATATATCAAAGTGCAATCACGTGTAAAATAGCGTAAAACTGATATATACCTTAATTATCTCAGCGGAAGCAGTCAAGGGAGTGGAGTCCCAATAAACACCAACGACAAGTTGAGTGTAGACCGTAACCCTGAATCGTACTCTTACTCGTCGAAGAATAATATCTGCAACATAAGACGTTGCAGCCGTGTAGGTCAGCATATTGAATATGCCGGCAAGTCACATAAGAGAGGGGTGAAAAGTAATCATCTATACTATATGCATATATGGCAGGTGGGGCTATAAGTTTTTAGCGTAAAGCAAGTTTTCTCCTACATCAAGAGTGGGCTAAAAGCAAAATGTTACTACAAAAGTTGGTTGTTAACGAGATGGTTCCGCCAACCAGTTCTCGTACCCGAGTTGTCGATAATTACCCTCATCAAATATTTTTAAGGGTGTTGAGAAATCCAGATAACTTCAGTTCCTTTGGCTCAAGTTGTCCATGACCGTGGACACGGCTAATCGATTAGGTTTGAGTACTCTGCAGAGTTTTGCACACGTTCCCCACAAGATTTGATTGCCTCCGGGTTTGTCCTCGCACTTCAGGGTGTTTGAAGACCGGATGATCAAAACATGGTCTTTCAACGGGTCCCTCTGAATCCCTGTCGGTGCCCATCCATTCCTACCGTTCTTCTACATCTGCTAGCACCGCCTGTCCAGAGTCGCCGCGTTGTCCAACCAAGCCAGAGCCCATAATGACTTGTGGCTGTGCAGGTAAGCCTTGGGTCTTGAAAATATCCGTCCGTCCCTTTGAGCCTGGGTGAAGCTTTCCGCAGGATGACATGGCCTCTCCAGCATCCCGGGCATCCACTAGGTTTTCCAGGGAGCCGATCAACCGTCCTTCACCCAGTATTGCATTGCGTCCGAGGTCTTGAAAATCTTGTCTTAACCGGTCTTGATTATTATATCAACCTCGCATCACTCGTGGTATACACTCAACCGATGACCCGTCTACTCAAGCATAGCATTAAGAATTGTCGTCCTGGGCCAAGTATCGGGGTGTTGTGTTCCTACCACATGATACTACAACTATACTAAAGTTTCCAAGTACCTAGGCAGCATGCAAATTGGGCAAAGAAGGTGATCTACTATGCATCGAAAACATAGGTAATTGTATGATCAAAGTGACTTGCCTGTGATGTTGACGAAGAAGAATTCCTCGAGAAAATAACTTGATAGACTACTCGTCACTCTCCGATGAAATCTATATAACAAACATATCATTCACATAAGCACTCATTCTAGCAATCATTCTAGCAATCAAACAAAAGAGAGAGAGCGAATGAGAAACCGAAAGAAACTTCAAATAGAACTAAAGAATCTTCTACTACGTCAACCACTAAGTAGTTTTGTCTAACATAAAATAATAACAAGGAACTGAGATATAAGTTTAACTAAGATAAAATAAAGTATTTTTCACAAAACCTTTTGAAAGTATTCCCAAACGGGATTTGAAACAACGGTGAAAACAATTGCAAGTTACTAAGGAACTAGAATTGATTTCATGAAAACAAATAAAAATAAAGTAAAAACTGGTTGCAAAACTACTGTTTTATCTAACAGAAACAAAACAATAATTTTTCTGAAATAATAAAGAAAATATTTTAAAACAATTTACAGAAAAATAATAGCCATAGTCCTAAAAGAGCTAAAACAGAATCTGTTTTGGTAAAAACCCCAATTAAAAATATTTTAAAAAATTTGAAACTTAAACTACTGAAAGATACGATCAATAGGAAGCAGAAGCAAAAAGAATCAAATTAAAATCTATTTTTAAACTCCCGGAATAAGCAAAATAAGCTTTAATTCAAATATGATCTAACTCAATTTTTATAAATCCAACCATAGACAAATTATATATCTACAGAAACTACATAAAATTTGTGATCCAACGCAAAAATAATCACCTAATTCGGAGTTACACACTAATAGATATGAATTTTCTAAGATTGCAATTTTCTGAAAAAAACTGCAATACGGGATTTCGTGGATCTCACCATGGGTGACAGAGAGGAAGAACTCCGGCGAGGTAGCTGCTCTGGCGAGGTGGGGAGGTCGCCGGCGGGGTGGGGAATCGGCGGAGGAGGGGTGGGGCGCGCAGGGGTGTGGTGCAGCGAGGGTAGGGGCCATGGGGAAGTTCTCCGGCGAGTTTCCGGTGACGACTCCGGCGAGGTGGGGCGCGAGTTAGAGGCGAGGAGAGGGGAAGCTTTCAACGGGAATGGAACGAGGAGGCGCAGGGGGTTCTTATAGAGGCGACGGGAGGCGCTGGGAAGGAATGTGATTCGCGAATCCCGGAGGTGGGATTCTTCTCTCCATGGATGGAAGGTTGTGTCAAGTGAGGGAGAGATAGAGGAAGAAGATGATCTTCTTGGGCCAAATTTGGAAAGTGCTTAATTGGGCAAGCTCCTATTTCCTAATAAAAGTGATTCTATTCCTATTTTCAAAACTAGGAAAATAAAACATTAAAAAGGAAATCAAATCAATTCGGAATAAAGAGTTTTTATATACTAAAATTATCAAAAAAATAAAATATAGATAATGGGCATTTTTCCACGGCAAAAATAAAAACTTCAGAAAAAATTATTTTCACAAAATTGCCTAAAAGGTTTATTTTCTTTTGCAAATAATTTTCAAATGACCCTCTAAGTTTTAGGGTTCAAACAAGTTTCAAAATGCCCGTGGGTTTGAGGGTCATGTTCCTCCTCTCTTTTCTGTTTGACAGAAAGTATTTCCCGACATTTCTTGCACGAAGGAAACAAATAAAAATGCAAGAGAATTCAAATGCAAATATCTCCGTTCAAATTCTTTATAGTTGAAGAAGTCATGTCATCTTCTCTCGTTGCTTTTAAAAGATTGAATTTGAATTCACCGAAGAAGGGGAAAGTCATTTTATTCCCTCTCATTCAAAAGTTCGAAAAGTTTCAAATTTCACACAAGTTTCAATCACTCACGCAACCAACAAACAATCTAATATTAATTATATTAACATTCCAAAATTTATAATTTTGGGATGTTACAAACTACCACACTTAAAAATGAATCTCGTCCTCGAGATTCGAAAAGGCTAGAAAGAAAGGTTAGGGTTTGGGGGTCTTCTAACAATTCCAATCTCCGGCAAGGTGGAATGCTACCACACTTAAAATGAGTGTTACTGGTCCCTCAAAAAATGCTTTAACGATCCTCTGGGGTATGGGCAATGGACTTCGCACAGTCTTCATATCTTCTGTTGATATAAGCTTCTTCCGTTACTGGGTCTTCTTAACTGACAGTGTCGTGGTCAATTCTAAATAACATATCGATGGTTCTCATGGTGGTCTACCATTTGTGGTTATCCTGCAGAGAGAGGGGCCTTGGTTTTCATCCTCACCGTAAAATTTCCTACGCGTGACAACAAGTGCCATGTACATGGGCTTTGCTTATACCACTCTAAGGTTTAAACAAAAGCTTCAAAGAACGTCGTCTCTCACTATGGGTAAGTCTCTCAGATTTACTAGTCCGAATAGCAAGATAAATGATAAGAGTAAGTCGTCATGGTGATCAATCCATTCCGCACCCAAATCATTTCTCTGTATAAGGTTTAGCGAATCTCGCATTCTAACGATACCATCTCTGTAGCGACCCGACTCAAGATGAGTCAAGCCTCTATGTATCTGTGCCATCCCTGGATCAGTATGCTGGCACACAAAGTACATCAATGTATATATCAAAGTGCAATCACATGTAAATAGCGTAAAACTGATATATACCTTAAATATCTCAGCGAAAGCGGTCAAGGGAGTGGAGTCCCAATAAACACCAACGACAAGTTGAGTGTAGACCGTAACCCCGAATCGTACTCTTACTCGGCGAAGAAAAATATCTGCAACATAAGATGTTGCAGCCGTGTAGGTGAGCATATTGAATATGCCGGCAAGTCACATAAGAGAGGGGTAAAGTAATAATCAACTATCTCTACATGCATATTTGGTCGGTGGAGCTAAGTTTTGCATAAAGCCAGTTTTATCCTACAACAAGAGGGGTTGAAAGCAAAATGTTACTACAAGGTTTGTTGTTAACGAGATGGTTCCGCCAACCAGTTCTCGTACCCGAGTTGTCAATAATTACCCTCATCAAATATATATATTGGTGTTGAGAAATCCAGATAACTTTAGTTCCTTTGGCTCAAGTTGTCCATGACCGTGGACACGGCTAATCGATTAGGTTTGAGTACTCTGCAGAGTTTTGCACACGTTCCCCACAAGATTTGATCGCCTCCGGGTTTGTCCTCGCACTTCAGGGTGTTTGAGTTCTTCGGGTCTTGAGAGTCTACTATTGGTGTAGCTTCAATTCTTCAAACTCGTGGTGAAATCCTCTTTACTTTGAAGTAGAACTCCATTGATTCTTCCTGAGGTCAAAGGGGTAAGGGTATTGTATAACTATTTGAGGTGAGAGAGAACATTTGATGAAATCAGAAGAGATGAGAAGTGAAAGGTGTTCTTTGAAATAAAATTTTTGAGAGATCCTTTCCTAACAAATTTCCAGTTTCTAGGGTCACGTCCTACAGTCAACATGTGCTCTGATACCATCTCTGTAGCGACCCGACTCAAGACGAGTCAAGCCTCTGTGTTTCTGTGCCATCCCTGGATCAGTATGCTAGCACACACAGTACATCAATGTATATATCAAAGTGCAATCACATGTAAAATAGCGTAAAACTGATATATAGCTTAATTATCTCAGCGGAAGCAGTCAAGGGAGTGGAGTCCCAATAAACACCAACGACAATTTGAGTGTAGACCATAACCCTGAATCGTACTCTTACTCGTCGAAGAATAATATTTGCAACATAAGACGTTGCAGCCGTGTAGGTCAGCATATTGAATATGCCGGCAAGTCACATAAGAGAGGGGTGAAAAGTAATCATCTATACTATATGCATATATGGCAGGTGGGGCTATAAGTTTTTAGCGTAAAGCAAGTTTTCTCCTACATCAAGAGTGGGCTAAAAGCAAAATGTTACTACAAAAGTTGGTTGTTAACGAGATGGTTCCGCCAACCAGTTCTCGTACCCGAGTTGTCGATAATTACCCTCATCAAATATTTTTAAGGGTGTTGAGAAATCCAGATAACTTCAGTTCCTTTGGCTCAAGTTGTCCATGACCATGGACACGGCTAATCGATTAGGTTTGAGTACTCTGCAGAGTTTTGCACACGTTCCCCACAAGATTTGATCGCCTCCGGGTTTGTCCTCGCACTTCAGGGTGTTTGAAGACCGGATGATCAAAACATGGTCTTTCAACGGGTCCCTCTGAATCCCTATCGGTGCCCATCCATTCCTACCGTTCTTCTACATCTGCTAGCACCGCCTGTCCAGAGTCGCCGCGTTGTCCAACCAAGCCAGAGCCCATAATGACTTGTGGCTGTGCAGGTAAGCCTTGGGTCTTGAAAATATCCGTCCGTCCCTTTGAGCCTGGGTGAAGCTTTCCGCAGGATGACATGGCCACTCCAGCATCCCGGGCATCCACTAGGTTTTCCAGGGAGCCGATCAACCGTCCTTCACCCAGTGTTGCATTGCGTCTGAGGTCTTGAAAATCTTGTCTTAACCGGTCTTGATTATTATATCAACCTCGCATCACTCCTGGTATACACTCAACCGATGACCCGTCTACTCAAGCATAGCATTAAGAATTGTCGTCCTGGGCCAAGTATCGGGGTGTTGTGTTCCTACCACATGATACTACAACTATACTAAAGTTTCCAAGTACCTAGGCAGCATGCAAATTGGGCAAAGAAGGTGATCTACTATGCATCGAAAACATAGGTAATTGTATGATCAAAGTGACTTGCCTGTGATGTTGACGAAGAAGAATTCCTCGAGAAAATAACTTGATAGACTACTCGTCACTCTCCGATGAAATCTATATAACAAACATATCATTCACATGAGCACTCATTCTAGCAATCATTCTAGCAATCAAACAAAAGAGAGAGAGCGAATGAGAAACCGAAAGAAACTTCAAATAGAACTAAAGAATCTTCTACTACGTCAACCACTAAATAGTTTTGTCTAACAGAAAATAATAACAAGGAACTGAGATATAAGTTTAACTAAGATAAAATAAAGTATTTTTCACAAAACCTTTTGAAAGTATTCCCAAACGGGATTTGAAACAACGGTGAAAACAATTGCAAGTTACTAAGGAACTAGAATTGATTTCATGAAAACAAATAAAAATAAAGTAAAAACTGGTTGCAAAACTACTGTTTTATCTAACAGAAACAAAACAATAATTTTTCTGAAATAATAAAGAAAATATTTTAAAACAATTTACAGAAAAATAATAGCCATAGTCCTAAAAGAGCTAAAACAGAATCTGTTTTGGTAAAAACCCCAATTAAAAATATTTTAAAAAATTTGAAACTTAAACTACTGAAAGATACGATCAATAGGAAGCAGCAGCAAAAAGAATCAAATTAAAATCTATTTTTAAACTCCTGGAATAAGCAAAATAAGCTTTAATTCAAATATGATCTAACTCAATTTTTATAAATCCAACCATAGACAAATTATATATCTGCAGAAACTACATAAAATTTGTGATCCAACGCAAAAAGAATCACCTAATTCGGAGTTACACACTAATAGATATGAATTTTCTAAGATTGCAATTTTCTGAAAAAAACTGCAATACGGGATTTCGTGGATCTCACCATGGGTGACAGACAGGAAGAACTCCGGCGAGGTAGCTGCTCTGGCGAGGTGGGGAGGTCGCCGGCGGGGTGGGGAATCGGCGGAGGAGGGGTGGGGCGCGCAGGGGTGTGGTGCAGCGAGGGTAGGGGCCATGGGGAAGTTCTCTGGCGAGTTTCCGGTGACGACTCCGGCGAGGTGGGGCGCGAGTTAGATGCGAGGAGAGGGGAAGCTTTCAACGGGAATGGAACGAGGAGGCGCAGGGGGTTCTTATAGAGGCGACGGGAGGCGCTGGGAAGGAATGTGATTCGCGAATCCCGGAGGTGGGATTCTTCTCTCCATGGATGGAAGGTTGTGTCAAGTGAGGGAGAGATAGAGGAAGAAGATGATCTTCTTGGGCCAAATTTGGAAAGTGCTTAATTGGGCCAGCTCCTATTTCCTAATAAAAGTTATTCTATTCCTATTTTCAAAACTAGGAAAATAAAACGTTAAAAAGGAAATCAAATCAATTCGGAATAAAGAGTTTTTATATACTAAAATTATCAGAAAAATAAAATATAGATGATGGGCATTTTTCCACGGCAAAAATAAAAACTTCAGAAAAAATTATTTTCACAAAATTGCCTAAAAGGTTTATTTTCTTTTGCAAATAATTTTCAAATGACCCTCTAAGTTTTAGGGTTCAAACAAGTTTCAAAATGCCCGTGGGTTTGAGGGTCATGTTCCTCCTCTCTTTTCTGTTTGATAGAAAGTATTTCCCGGCATTTCTTGCACGAAGGAAACAAATAAAAATGCAAGAGAATTCAAATGCAAATATCTCCGTTCAAATTCTTTATAGTTGAAGAAGTCATGTCATCTTCTCTCGTTGCTTTTAAAAGATTGAATTTGAATTCACCAAAGAAGGGGAATGTCATTTTATTCCCTCTCATTCAAAAGTTTCGAAAAGTTTCAAATTTCACACAAGTTTCAATCACTCAGGCAACCAACAAACAATCTAATAATAATTATATTAACATTCCAAAATTTATAATTTTGGGATGTTACAATCGTATATTCTATTCTTAGGTTGTGGGTTATCAAGATCAACACTAGGTTCAATCTCCACATCCTTTTCATTGCTAGGTTGAGCATGAACATGAACATCACTATTGATATTATCATTAGGCTCATGTTCATCACCAGATTGTGTTTCCGCATCAGAGACAGAGGCAACGTTTGGACTCTCAGGTGTAGCAGCAACAGGGTTGCTAGCGTGCAGGTTCCTATCATCTTTCTTCTTTCTAGGATGACTAGGTGCATCAGTGCTAACTCCTTGAGAATCTTGTTCAGTTCTCTTCGGATGACCCTTAGGATACAAAGGTTCCTAGGTCATTCTTCCGCCTCTAGTGACGACTCTGACGGAATTGTCTTTCAACTCATTGAGCAAGTCATTTTGAGCTTTAAGTACTTGTTCTAGTTGAGTAGTAACCATAGAGGCATGTTTATTCAGAAGCTTAAGATCATTGACATTTCTGTCCACACAAGCACTTAAATGACTAAGCATACGAGCATTCTTTTCCAATTGTGTGCTAACATAATCATTGAAACTCTGTTGTCTGGCAACGAAGTTATCAAATTCATCCATGTATAAGCTAGCAGGTTTATCAAAAGCAATATCACTCTCATCAAACCTACGCAGAGAATTTACTTCCACTACCTGTATCGGGTTATCGAGACCATGGATCTCTTCGATAGGTGGTAGATTTTTGACATCTTCAGATTTAATGCCTTTCTCTCGCATAGATTTCTTGGCTTCTTGCATATCTTTAGGACTGAGGAATAGAATACCTCTTTTCTTCGGAGTTGCCTTAGGAGGTGGTTCGGGAATAGTCCAAGCATTCTCATTGCACAAGATGTTGTTCAATAGAATCTCAGCTTGTTCTACAGTTCGTTCCCTAAAAACACTACCGGCACAACTATCTAAGTGGTCTTTGGAAGCATTGGTAAGTCCATTATAGAAGATATCAAGTATTTCGTTCTTCTCAAGAGGGTGATCAGGCAAAGCATTCAGTAGCTGGATGAGCCTCTGCTACGGCAACAAAAGAACTTCCAACGGTGCCAGAAATAGGCTTGTTGATGGGAGACTATTCTTGCCTTGATACTCCTCGGCAAGTGATCCTCCCCGACAACGGCGCCAGGAATCCTTCTGCTACGGGCTACGCCTTTTGGGATTCCCCTGTGGCCTTAGAGCCTTGCGTTGGTGTTCCCTCGAAGCGGAAAGGGTGATGTAGCACACATCGGTAAGTATTTCCCTCAGTTTTTGAGAACCAAGGTATTGATCCAGTGGGAGGATCGCGTCAAGTCACAAGTACCTGCACAAACACAAAGAGCTTCCACCCAACGCTATGAAGGGGTTGACAATCCCTTATAGATTGTTTGCAAAGTGAGAACTGAAAGCAAAAAGTAAACAAAGCAAAGTAAAAGTGAAAGTGGAGACGATAGTTGTGAATAGACCCGGGGGCCGTAGTGTTCACTAGTGGCTTCTCTCATGAAAGCAAGTAGACGGTGGGTGAACGAATTACTGTCGAGCAACTGATAGAACCGTGCAAAGTCGTGACGTAATCTATGACAATGATTATATCTATAGGCATCACGTCCAACACAAGTAGACCGATACTTTCTGCATCTACTACTATTACTCCACAGGTCGACCGCTATCCAGCATGTATCTGTTGGGGAACGTCGCATGGGAAACAAAAATTTTCCTACGCGCACGAAGACCTATCATGGTGATGTCCATCTACGAGAGGGGATGTGTGATCTACGTACCCTTGTAGACTGTACAGCAGAAGCGTTAATGAACGCGGTTGATGTAGTGGAACGTCCTCACGTCCCTCGATCCGCCCCGCGAACCGTCCCGCGATCAGTCCCACGATCTAGTGCCAAACGGACGGCACCTCCGCGTTCAGCACACGTACAACTCGACGATGATCTCGTCCTTCTTGATCCAGCAAGAGAGACGGAGAGGTAGAAGAGTTCTCCGGCAGCGTGACGGCACTCCGGAGGTTGGTGATGATCTCGTCTCAGCAGGGCTCCGCCCGAGCTCCGCAGAAACGCGATCTAGAGGTAAAACCGTGGAGATATGTGGTCGGGCTGCCGTGGCAAAGTTGTGTCAAATCAGCCCTAAAACCTCCGTATATATAGGGGGAGGAGGGGGAGCCTTGCCTTGGGGTCCAAGGACTCCCAAGGGGGTCGGCCGAACCTAAGGAGGGAACCCTCCCCTTCCAAACCGAGTCCAACTAGGTTTGGAAGGAGGAGTCCTTCCCCCTTTTCCCACCTCCTCTTTTTTTTCTTTTCTCTTTGATTTTTCTTTCTATGGCGCATAGGGCTCTCTTGGGCTGTCCCACCAGCCCACTAAGGACTGGTGCGCCACCCCCAATGCCTATGGGCTTCCCCGGGGTGGGTTGCCCCCCCGGTGAACTCCCGGAATCCATTAGTCATTCCCGGTAAATTCCCGGTAACTCCAAAAACCTTCCGGTAATCAAATGAGGTCATCCTATATATCAATATTCGTCCATGATCTCATCCGGGACTCTGAACAACATTCGGTAACCAACCATATAACTCAAATACGCATAAAACAACGTCGAACCTTAAGTGTGCAGACCCTGCGGGTTCGAGAACTATGTAGACATGACCCGAGAGACTCCTCGGTCAATATCCAATAGAGGGACCTGGATGCCCATATTGGATCCTACATATTCTACGAAGATCTTATCGTTTGAACGTCAGTGCCAAGGATTCATATAATCCCGTATGTCATTCCCTTTGTCCTTCGGTATGTTACTTGCCCGAGATTCGATTGTCAGTATCCGTATACCTATTTGAATCTCGTTTACTGGCAAGTCTCTTTACTCGTTCCATAATACAAGATCCCGCAACTTACACTAAGTCACATTTCTTGCAAGGCTTGTGTGTGATGTTGTATTACCGAGTGGGCCCCGAGATACCTCTCCGTCACATAGAGTGACAAATCCCAGTCTCGATACATACTAACTCAACGAACACCTTCGGAGATACCTGTAGAGCATCTTTATAGTCACCCAGTTACGTTGCGACGTTTGATACACACAAAGTATTCCTCCGGTGTTAGTGAGTTATATGATCTCATGGTCATAGGAACAAATACTTGACACGCAGAAAACAGTAGCAACAAAATGACACGATCAACATGCTACGTCTATTAGTTTGGGTCTAGTCCATCACATGATTCTCCTAATGATGTGATCCCGTTATCAAGTGACAACACTTGCCTATGGCCAGGAAACCTTGACCATCTTTGATCAACGAGCTAGTCAACTAGAGGCTTACTAGGGACAGTGTTTTGTCTATGTATCCACACAAGTATTGTGTTTCCAATCAATACAATTATAGCATGGATAATAAACGATTATCATGAACTAAGAAATATAATAATAACTAATTTATTATTGCCTCTAGGGCATATTTCCAACAGTCTCCCACTTGCACTAGAGTCAATAATCTAGTTCACATCACCATGTGATTCCAACGAATCCAACACCCATATAGTTATGGGGTCCGATCACGTCTTGCTCGTGACAGAGGTTTTAGTCAACGGTTCTGAAACTTTCAGATCCGTGCGTTCTTTACAAATCTTTATGTCATCTTATAGATGCTGCTACTACGTGCTATTCGGAAATGCTCCAAATATCTACTCTACTATACGAATCCGTTTCACTACTCATAGTTAGTCGGATTAGTGTCAAAGCTTGCATCGACATAACCCTTTACGACGAACTCTTTAACCACCTCCATAATCGAGAAAAATTCCTTAGTCCATCAGTTACTAAGGATAAATTTTGACCGCTGCTAGTGATTCAATCATGGATCACTCTCTGTACCTCTCAACAGACTTTGAGTCAAGGCACACATCAGGTGCGGTACACAGCATGGCATACTTTAGATTCTACGGCTAAGGCATAGAAGACGACCTTCGTCTATTCTCTTTATTCTGCCGTGGTCGGGTTTTGAGTCTTACTCAAATTTACACCTTACAACGCAACCAAGAACTCCTTCTTTGCTGATCTATTTTGAACTCCTTCAAAAACTTGTCAAGGCATGCATCTTATTGAAACTTTCATTAAGAGCTTTTGATCTATCTCCATAGACCTTTGATGCTCAACGTTCAAGTAGCGCAATCCAGGTATTCCTTTGAAAACTCCTTTCAAACAACCTTATATGCTTTACAGAAATTCTACATTACTTCTGATCAACAATATGTCTACCACATATACTTATCAGAAATTCTATAGTGCTCCCACTCACTTCTTTGGAAATACAAGTTTCTCATAAACCTTGTACAAACCCAAAATCTTTGATCATCTCATCAAAGTGTATATTCCAACTCCGAGATGCTTGCACCAGTCCATTGAAGGATCACTGGAGCTTGCATACTTGTTAGTATCTTTAGGATCGACAAAACCTTCTGTTTGTATCACATACAATGTTTGCTCAAGGAAACCGTCGAGGAAACAATGTTTTGACATCCTACGTGCAATATTTCATAAATAATGCAGCAACTACTAACATAATTCTAATAGACTTTTAGCATCACTACGAGTGAGAAAGTCTCATCATAGTCAACTGTTTGATCTTGTCGGAAACATCTTTGCGACAAGTTGAGCTTTTCTTAATAGTGACTTGTCACCATCATCGTCTGTCTTCCTTTCAAAGATCCATCTTTACTCAATAATCTTTTGACCATCAAGTAGTTCTTCCAAAATCTACACTTTGTTTTCATACATGGATCCTCTCTCGGATTTCATGGCCTCCAGCCATTTGTCGGAATCCAGGACCACCATTGCTTTCTCCATAACTCGTAGGTTCACTGTTGCTCAACAACATGACCTCCAAGACAGGGTTACCATACTACTCTGCAGTAGTACGCGACCTTGTCGACCTACGAGGTTTGTAGTAACTTGATTCGAAGCTCAATGATCACCATCATCAGCTTCCACTTCAATTGGTGTAGGCGCCACAGGAACAACTTCCTGCGCCCTGCTACACACTGGTTGAAGTGATGGTTCATTAACCTCATCAAGTTCTACCACTCTCCCACTCAATTCTTTCGAGAGAAACCTTTCCTCGAGAAAGGATCCGTTTCTAGAAACAAACACTTTGCTTTCGGATCTGATATAGGAGATGTACCCAACTGTTTTGGATATCCTATGAAGATGCATTTATCCTCTTTGGGTTCGAGCTTATCAGACTGAAACTTTTTCACATAAGTGTCGAAGCCCCAAACTTTCAAGAAACGACAGTTTAGATTTCTCTAAACCTCAGTCTATACTGTGTCATCTCAACGGAAATACGCGGTGCCCTATTTAAAGTGAATGCGGTTGTCTTTAATGCATAACCCATAAATGATAGTGGTAATTCGATAAGAGACATCATAGCATGCACCATACCAAATAGTGTGTGACTATGACGTTCAGACACATCATCACACTATGATGTTCTAGGTGGCATGAACTGCGAAACAATTTCCACATTGTCTTCACTGCGTACCAAAACTCGTAACTCAGATATTCATTTCTATGATCATATCGTAGACAGTTTATCCTCTTGTTACGACGAACTCCACTCCGAAACAGAATTGAACTTTTCAATATTTCAGACTTGTGATTCATTAAGTAAATACTCTAGTATCTACTCAAATCGTCATTGAAGTAAAAATATAATGATATCCACTGCGTGCCTCAGCACCCATTGGACTGCATACATCAAAATGTATCACTTCCAACAAGTTACTATTGTTGGGGAACGTCGCATGGGAAACAAAAAATTTCCTACGCGCACGAAGATCTATCATGGTGATGTCCATCTACGAGAGGGGATGTGTGATCTACGTACCCTTGTAGACCGTACAGCAGAAGCGTTAGTGAACGCGGTTGATGTAGTGGAACGTCCTCACGTCCCTCGATCCGCCCCGCGAACTATCCTGCGATCAGTCCCACGATCTAGTGCCGAACGGACGGCACCTCCGCGTTCAGCACACGTACAGCTCGACGATGATCTCGGCCTTCTTGATCCAGCAAGAGAGACGGAGAGGTAGAAGAGTTCTCCAGCAGCGTGATGGCGCTCCGGAGGTTGGTGATGATCTCGTCTCAGCAGGGCTCCGCCCGAGCTCCGCAGAAACGCGATCTAGAGGTAAAACCGTGGAGATATGTGGTCGGGCTGCCGTGGCAAAGTTGTCTCAAATCAGCCCTAAAACCCCACTATATATAGGAGGGAGAGGGGGAGCCTTGCCTTGGGGTCCAAGGACTCACAAGGGGGTCGGCCGAGCCAAGGGGGAAGGTCTCCCCCCCCAAACCGAGTCCTACTTGGTTTGGATGGTGGGGTCCTTCTTCCCTTTCCCACCTCCTCCTTTTTCTTCTTTTCTCTTTGTTTTTTCTTCCAATGTGCATAGGGCTCTTTTGGGCTGTCCCACCAGCCCACTAAGGGCTGGTGCGCCACCCTAAATGCCTATGGGCTTCCCCGGGGTGGGTTGCCCCCCCGGTGAACTCCCGGAACCCATTCGTCATTCCCGGTACATTCCCGGTAACTCCGAAAACCTTCCGGTAATCAAACGAGGTCATCCTATATATCAATCTTCGTTTCCGGACCATTCCGGAAACCCTCGTGACGTCCGTGATCTCATCCGGGACTCCGAACAACATTCGGTAACCAACCATATAACTCAAATACGCATAAGACAACGTCGAACCTTAAGTGTGCAGACCCTGCGGGTTCGAGAACTATGTAGCATGACCCGAGAGACTCCTCGGTCAATATCCAATAGTGGGACCTGGATGCCCATATTGGATCCTATATATTCTACGAAGATCTTATCGTTTGAACCCCAGTGCCAAGGATTCATATAATCCCGTATGTCATTCCCTTTCTCCTTCAGTATGTTACTTGCCCGAGATTCGATCGTCAGTATCCGCATACCTATTTCAATCTCGTTTACCGGCAAGTCTCTTTACTCGTTCCGTAATACAAGATCCCGCAACTTACACTAAGTCACATTGCTTGCAAGGCTTGTGTGTGATGTTGTATTACCGAGTGGGCCCTGAGATACCTCTCCGTCACACGGAGTGACAAATCCCAGTCTCGATCCATACTAACTCAACGAACACCTTCAGAAATTCCTGTAGAGCATCTTTATAGTCACCCAGTTACGTTGCGACGTTTGATACACACAAATTATTCCTTCGGTGTTAGTGAGTTATATGATCTCATGGTCATAGGAACAAATATTTGATACGTAGAAAACAGTAGCAATAAAATAACACGATCAACATGCTACGTCTATTAGTTTGGGTCTAGTCCATCACGTGATTCTCCTAATGACGTGATCCAGTTATCAAGCAACAACACCTTGTTCATAATCAGAAGACACTGACTATCGTTGATCAACTGACTAGCCAACTAGAGGCTTGCTAGGGACAATGTTTTGTCTATGTATCCACACATGTATATAAGTCTTCATTCAATACAATTATAGCATGGATAATAAACGATTATCTTGATATAGGAATTATAATAATAACTATATTTATTATTGCCTCTAGGGCATAATTCCAACAGTCTCCCACTTGCACTAGAGTCAATAATCTAGCCCTCACATCATCATGCGAATTACATTGTAATAAATCTAACACCCATACAGTTCTGATGTTGATCATGCTTTGCCCGTGGAAGAGGTTTAGTCACCGGGTCTGCTACATTCAGATCCGTGTGCACTTTGCATATATTTACGTCCTCCCCTTCGACGTAGTCGCGGATGAGGTTGAAGCGTCGTTTGATGTGTCTGGACTTCTTGTGAAACCATGGTTCCTTTGCTAGGGCAATGACACCCGTGTTGTCACAGAACAAGGTTATTGGATTCAGTGCGCTTGGCACCACTCCAAGATCCGTCATGAACTGCTTCATCCAGACACCCTCCTTAGCCGCCTCCGAGGCAGCCATGTACTCCGCTTCACATGTAGAATCTGCTACGACGCTCTGCTTGGAACTGCACCAGCTTACCGCACCCCCATTAAGAATAAATACGTATCCGGTTTGCGACTTAGAGTCGTCCGGATCTGTGTGAAAGCTTGCATCAACGTAACCTTTTACGGCGAGCTCTTCGTCACCTCCATACATGAGAAACATCTCCTTAGTCCTTTTCAGGTACTTCAGGATATTCTTGACCGCCGTCCAGTGATCCACTCCTGGATTACTCCGGAACCTACCTGCCATACTTATGGCCAGGCTAACGTCCGGTCTAGTGCACAGCATTGCATACATGATAGAACCTATGGCTGAAGCATAGGGGACGGAGCGCACATGCTCTCTATCTTCATTAGTTGCTGGGCACTGAGTCTTACTCAATCTCGTACCTTGTAAAACTGGCAAGAACCCTTTCTTGGACTGTTCCATTTTGAACCTCTTCAAAACTTTATCAAGGTATGTGCTTTGTGAAAGTCCTATCAGGCGTTTTGATCTATCCCTGTAGATCTTAATGCCTAGAATGTAAGCAGCTTCTCCTAGGTCCTTCATAGAGAAACTTTTATTCAAGAAATCCTTTATGCTCTCCCAAAACTCTACGTTGTTTCCAATCAGCAATATGTCATCCACATATAATATTAGAAACGCCACAGAGCTCCCACTCACTTTCTTATAAATACAAGATTCTCCAACCACTTGTATAGACCCAAATGCTTTGATCACCTCATCAAAGCGTTTGTTCCAATTCCGAGATGCTTGCACCAGTCCATAAATGGATCGCTAGAGCTTGCACACCTTGTTAGCATTCTTAGGATCGACAAAACCTTCGGGTTGCATCATATACAACTCTTCCTTAAGGAAACCGTTAAGGAACACCGTTTTGACATCCATCTGCCAGATTTCATAATCGAAAAATGCAGCTATTGCTAACATGATTCTGACGGACTTAAGCATCGCTACGGGTGAGAATGTCTCATCGTAGTCAACTCCTTGAACTTGTGAAAAACCCTTTGCCACAAGTCGAGCTTTATAAACGGTCACATTGCCGTAAGCGTCCGTCTTCCTCTTAAAGATCGTTTTGTTCTGAATAGCCTTGGGCCCTCAGGCAGTACTTCCAAAGTCCACACTTTGTTCTCATACATGGATCCTATCTCGGACTTCATGGCTTCTAGCCATTTGTTGGAATCTGGGCCCACCATTGCTTCTTCATAATTTGCAGGTTCATTGTTGTCTAACAACATGATTGATAAGACGGGATTACCGTACCACTCTGGAGCAGCACGTGGTCTCGTCGACCTACGTGGTTCGACAAAAACTTGAACCGGAGTTTCACGATCATCATCATTAACTTCCTCCTCAACTAGCGTCGCAACGTGTAGCGACCTGACTCAAAACGAGTCAAGCCTCTGTGTATCTGTGCCATCCCTGGATCAGTATGCTGGCACACATAGTACATCAATGTATATATCAAAGTGCAATCACATGGAAATAGCATAAAACTGATATATACCTTAAATATCTCAGCGGAAGCAGTCAAGGGAGTGGAGTCCCAATAAACACCAACGGCAAGTTGAGTGTAGACCGTAACCCTAAATCGTACTCTTACTTGTCGAAGAAAAATATCTGCAACATAAGACGTTGCAGCCGTGTAGGTCAGCATATTGAATATGCCGGCAAGTCACATATGAGAGGGGGTAAAATATCATCTATACTATATGCATATATGGCAGGTGGTGTTGTAAGTTTTAGCGTAAAGCAAATTTTCTCCTACAACAAGAGGGGCTAAAAGCAAAATATTACTGCGCTGTTGGTTGTTAATGAGATGGTTCCGCCACCCAGTTCTCATACCCAGGTTATCAATATTACCCACATCAAATATATATAAATGGTGTTGAGAATTCCAGATAACTTCAGTTCATTTGGCTCAAGTTGTCCATGACCGTGGACACGGCTAATCGATTAGGTTTGAGTACTCTGCAGAGTTTTCCACACGTTCCCCACAAGATTTGATCGCCTCCGTGTATGTCCTCGCACTTCAGGGTGTTTGAAGACCGGATGATCAAAACATGGTCTTTCAACGGGTCCCTTTGAATCCCTATCGGTGCCCATCCATTCCTACCGTTCTTCTACATCTGCTAGCACCGCCTGTCCAGAGTCGCCGCGTTGTCCAACCAAGCCAGAGCTCACAATGACTTGTGGCTGTGCAGGTAAGCCTTGGGTCTTGAAAATATCCGTCCGTCTCTTTGAGCCTGGGTGAAGCTTTCCGCAGGATGTCATGGCCGTCCCCAGCATCCCGGACATCCACTGGGTTCTCCAGGGAGCCGATCAACCGTCCTTCACCCAGAGTTGCATTGCGTCCGAGGTCTTGAAAATCTTGTCTTAACCGGTCTTGATTATTTAATCAACCTCGCATCACTCGTGTTATGCACTCAACCGAAATCCTGTCTGCTCAAGCATAGCAATATGAACTTTGTCGTCCCGGGCGAAGTATCGGGGTTGTTGTGTGCCTACCACATGATACTAGAATCTATACTAAAATTTCCAAGTACCTAAGGAGCATGCAATTGGGCATAGGATGGTAGAACTACAATGCATAAAACATAGGTGATAGTATGATCAAAGTGACTTGCCTGGTGATGTTGACGAAGAAGAATTTCTCGAGAAAATAACTTGATAGACTACTCGTCACTCTTCGATGAAATCTATATAACAAACATATCATTCACATAAGCACTCATACTAGCAATCATTCTAGCAATCAAAACAAAAGAGAGAGCGAATAGGAATTCCGAAAGAAACTTCAAATAAGACTAGGGAGTCTTCTACGACGTCAAACACTAATAGTTTTTGTCTAACAGAAAATAATAACAAGGAACTAAGATATAAGTTTAACAAATATAAAATAAAGTATTTTTCACAAAACCTTTTGAAAGTATTCCCAAACGGGATTTGAAAGAGTGATGAAACCAAGTGCAAGTTACTAAGGAAATAGAATTGATTTCATGATAACAAATAAAAATAAAATAAAAACTTGTTGCAAAACTACTGTTTAACTAACATAAACAAAACAATAATGATTCTGAAATAATAAAGAAAATATTTTAAAACAAAAATAGAAAAGGAATTATCCGAAATCCTAAAAGAGGTGAAACAGAAATTGTTTCACATGAAACAGTGAGGTAATATACTTAACCAAATCTGAAATTTTTACCACTGATAAATAAGATCACTCGTGATCAGTACCAAAAGGAATCAAATTAAAAGCTATTTTTAAACTCCTGGAATAAGCAAAACAAGGTTTAAACTAAATCTGATCTAACTTAAATTTGAAAGTTTCAAACATAGACAAATTATATGTTTTCAAAAACTACAGGATATTTGTGAGCTACTGGAAAAAAAAATCACTATTATTGGACTTCGGGATCAAAAGTTATGGCCAAAACAAAACAGAAACTTTGCTGTTTTTGGAACTAGACAGAAAAAGAGAATAATTGCTACAGACACGTGGCGCCCATTGATTGGCTAAGGGTGTTTGCTGCATAGACTAAACAGCGGATGGCCGCTAAATAAGACAAATGCTTCGGTTCACTTAACTGATGAACCGGTTCTTTTTAGAAAACCGAAGGGGTAAGTACTTCATAATCTACACCGTGGGATCTAGATCTAACGGTAGAACTAAAAAAACAAAACAAGTAAAAAAAGAAAAGAAAGAGGGAGGAGAGGTTACCTCGGCTGGGACTCCCGTGCTGGTGGCCGATGGGGCTGGGTCGTGGTGGAGCTCCGGTGGGGTGGGGGAGGGGCCGGCGGGAGGAGTGGTGGAGGGGGCTGGTGGAGACTCCTGGGGGGGAGGGCCGAAGGGGAGGAGGGAGCCTGCAGGTGGGGGGCGACGGGGAAGCTCCTGGCTGCCTGGTCGTGGTGATGGGGAGGAGCAGCAGCGGGGGTGCAGGGCGAGGGGTGGGGTGGGGCGGCGGAGGAGGAGGGGGCTGAAGGGGTGGCGGGTTGCAGGGGTGCCAGGGGGGTTCGGTAGGGAGGGGAGGGTGCAGGGGGTGACGAGGTGGAGGAGCTCCTGTGATGTTCTCCGGTGCCGACTCCGGTGAGGGGTGCGCGAGCTAGAGGCGAGGAGAGGGGAAGTTTTCAACGGGAATGGAACGAGGCGGTGCAGGGGGGTTCTTATAGAGGCGACGGGAGGCGCTGGGAAGGGAAGAGCTTTGCGAATCCCGGAGGTGGGGATTCTTCTCTCCATGGATGGAAGGTTCTGTCACGTGAGAGGAAACAGAGGAGGAAGAAGATCTTCCTGGGCCAAAGAAAAAGGAAAGCTCTTAATGGGCCACCTAAAGTTTCCTAATAAAAACGATTCCTTTCCTATTTTTAAAACTAGGAAACTAAAACGATAAAAAGGAAATCAAATCAATTCGGAATAAAGAGTTTTTATATACTAAAATTATCAGAAAAATAAAATATAGATGATGGACATTTTTCCACGGCAAAAATAAAAACATCACAAAAAATTATTTTCACAAAATTCCCTAAAAGGTTTATTTTCTTTTGCAAATAATTTTCAAATGACCCTCTATGTTTTAGGGTTCAAATAACTTTCAAAATGCCCGTGGGTTTGAGGGTCATGTTCCTCCTCTCTTTTCTATTTGACAGAAAGTATTTCCCGGCATTTCTTGCACGAAGAAAACAAATAAAAATGCAAGAGAATTCAAATGCAAATATCTCCGTTCAAATTCTTTATAGTTGAAGAAGTCATGTCATCTTCTCTCGTTGCTTTTAAATGATTGAATTTGAATTCACCGGAGAAGGGGAAAGTCATTTTATTCCCTCTCATTCAAAAGTTTCGCAAAGTTTCAAATTTCACACAAGTTTCAGTCACTCAGGCAACCAACAAACAATCTAATAATAATTATATTAACATTCCAAAATTTATAATTTTGGGATGTTACACAACGATAGAGGTTTCCCCTTGCCCATGCGCCACCATCCAGAGGGATGAGAGGTTCGACAACCTCGTCAAGTTCTATCTTCCTCCCACTCAATTCTCTCGAGAGAAACTCCTTCTCGAGAAAAGCTCCGTTTTTAGCAACAAACACTTTGCCCTCGGATTTGAGATAGAAGGTGTACCCAACCGTCTCTTTTGGGTAACCTATGAAGATGCACTTTTCCGCTTTGGGTTCCAGCTTTTCAGGATGAAGCTTTTTGACATAAGCATCACATCCCCAAACTTTAAGAAACGACAACTTTGGCCTTTTGCCATACCACAGTTCGTATGGTGTCGTCTCAACGGATTTTGATGGTGCCCTATTTAAAGTGAATGCAGCTGTTTCTAATGCATAACCCCAAAATGATAATGGCAAATCAGTAAGAGACATCATAGATCGCACCATCTCTAATAAAGTACGATTACGACGTTCGGACACACCATTACACTGTGGTGTTCCAGGCGGTGTCAATTGTGAAACAATTCCACATTGTCTTAAGTGAGCACCAAACTCGAAACTCAGATATTCACCCCCACGATCAGACCGTAGGAACTTGATCTTCTTGTTACGATGATTTTCAACTTCACTCTGAAATTGCTTGAACTTTTCAACTGTTTCAGACTTGTGCTTCATTAAGTAGACATAACCATATATACTCAAATCGTCAGTGAAGGTGAGAAAATAACGATATCCGCCGCGTGGCTCTACGCTCATCGGACCACACACATCGGTATGTATGATTTCCAACAAGTCACTTGCACGCTCCATTGTTCCGGAGAATGGAGTTTTAGTCATCTTGCCCATGAGGCATGGTTCGCACGTGTCAAGTGAATCAAAGTCAAGTGACTCCAAAAGTCCATCGGCATGGAGTTTCTTCATGCGCTTTACACCAATATGACCTAAGCGACAGTGCCAAAAAAAATGGCGCTATCATTGTTAACTCTAACTCTTTTGGTCTCAATGTTATGTATGTGTGTATCACTATCAAGATTCAATATGAACAATCCCCTCACATTGGGTGCATGACCATAAAAGATGTTACTCATAGAAATAGAACAACCATTATTCTCTGACTTAAAAGAGTAACCGTCTCGCAATAAACAAGATCCAGATATAATGTTCATGCTCAATGCAGGCACTAAATAACAATGATTCAAGTTCATAACTAATCCTGATGGTAACTGAAGTGAAACTGTGCCGACGGCGATTGCATCAACCTTGGAACCATTTCCTACGCGCATCATCACTTCATCTTTCGCCAGCCTTCGTCTATTCTGCAGTTCCTGTTTCGAGTTGCAAATATGAGCAACAGAACCGGTATCGAATACCCAGGCACTACTACGAGAGCCGGTTAAGTACACATCAATAACATGTATATCAAATATACCTGATTTTTCTTTGGCCGCCTTCTTATCAGCCAAATACTTGGGGCAATTGCGCTTCCAGTGACCCATACCCTTGCAATAGTAACACTCTGTTTCAGGCTTAGGTCCAGCTTTGGGTTTCTTCGTCGGATTGGCAACAGGCTTGCCGCTCTTCTTCGAATTACCCTTCTTGCCTTTGCCGTTTCTCTTGAAACTAGTGGTCTTATTCACCATCAACACTTGATGCTCTTTACGGAGTTCAGACTCTGCGACTTTCAGCATCGCAAACAACTCGCCGGGAGACTTGTTCATCCCTTGCATGTTGTAGTTCAACACAAAGCCTTTATGGCTTGGCAGCAGTGACTGAAGGATTCTGTCAGTGATAGATTCTTGCGGGAGTTCAATCCCCAGCTCAGCTAGACGGTTTGAGTACCCAGACATTTTGAGCACATGTTCACTGACAGACGAGTTCTCCTCCATCTTGCAAGCATAGAGTTTATCGGAGGTCTCATACCTCTCGATCCGGGCGTTCTTCTGAAAGATAAACTTCAACTCTTGGAACATCTCAAATGCTCCATGACGCTCAAAGCGACGTTGAAGTCCCGGTTCTAAGACATACAAGACTGCACATTGAACTACTGAGTAGTCCTCCTTACGTGCTAACCAAGCGTTCTTAACATCTTGATCAGCCGTAGCGGGTGGTTCATCTCCTAGCGCAGCATTAAGGACATAATCCTTCTTCCCAGCTTGTAAGATTAGCTTAAGATTACGAGCCCAGTCTACAAAGTTGCTTCCATCATCTTTCAACTTAGCTTTCTCTAGGAACGTATTAAAATTTAGGGTGACTCTCGCGTGAGCCATGATCTACAACACAAATATATTCAAAGTGGACTTAGACTATGTTCAAGATAATTAGAGTTTAACTCAATCAAATTACTCGCTAAACTCCCACTCAAAAGGTACATCTCTCTAGTCATTTGAGTGGTTCATGATCCACTTACACTAGCTCAAGTCCGATCATCACGTGAGTTGAGCATAGTTTCAGTGGTAAGCATCCCCATGCTAATCATATCATCTATATGATTCATGATCGACCTTTCGGTCTCATGTGTTCTGAGGCCATGTCTGCACATGCTAGGCTCGTCAAGCTTAACCCAAGTGTTTCGCGTGCGCAACTGTTTTGCACCCGTTGTATGTGAACGTTGAGTCTATCCCACCCGATCATCACGTGGTGTCTCGAAACGACGAACTGTAGCAACGGTGCACAGTCGGGGAGAACACAATTTTTTCTTGAAATTTTAGTGAGAGATCACCTCATAATGCTACCGTCGTTCTAAGCAAAATAAGGTGCATAAAAGGATTAACATCACATGCAATTCATAAGTGACATGATATGGCCATCATCACGTGCTCCTTGATCTCCATCACCAAAGCACCGGCACGATCTGCTTGTCACCGGCGCCACACCGTGATCTCCATCAACGTGTCGCCATCGGGGTTGTCGTGCTACTCATGCTATTACTACTAAAGCTACATCCTAGCAAAATAGTAAACGCATCTGCAAGCACAAACGTTAGTTATAAAGACAACCCTATGGCTCCTGCCGGTTGCCGTACCATCGACGTGCAAGTCGATATTTTCTATTACAACATGATCATCTCATACATCCAATATATCACATCACATCGTTGGCCATATCACATCACAAGCATACCCTGCAAAAACAAGTTAGACGTCCTCTAATTTTGTTGTTGCATGTTTTACGTGGTAACCATGGGTATCTAGTAGGATCGCATCTTACTTACGCAAACACCACAACGGAGATATATGAGTTGCTATTTAACCTCATCCAAGGACCTCCTTGGTCAATTCCGATTCAACTAAAGTTAGAGAAACTAACACCCGCCAGTCATCTTTGAGCAACGGAGTTACTCGTAGCGATGAAACCAGTATCTCGTAAGCGTACGAGTAATGTCGGTCCGAGCCGCTTCGATCCAACAATACCGCGGAATCAAGAAAAGACTAAGGAGGGCAGCAAAACGCACATCACCGCCCACAAAAAATTTTGTGTTCTACTCGAGAAGACATCGACACATTAACCTCGCTCATGATGCCACTGTTGGGGAACGTCGCATGGGAAACAAAAATTTTCCTACGCGCACGAAGACCTATCATGGTGATGTCCATCTACGAGAGGGGATGTGTGATCTACGTACCCTTGTAGACTGTACAGCAGAAGCGTTAGTGAACGCGGTTGATGTAGTGGAACGTCCTCACGTCCCTCGATCCGCCCCACGAACTATCCCGCGATCAGTCCCACGATCTAGTGCCGAACGGATGGCACCTCCGCGTTCAGCACACGTACAGCTCGACGATGATCTCGGCCTTCTTGATCCAGCAAGAGAGACGGAGAGGTAGAAGAGTTCTCCGGCAGCGTGACGGCGCTCCGGAGGTTGGTGATGATCTCGTCTCAACAGGGCTCCGCCCGAGCTCCGCAGAAACGCGATCTAGAGGTAAAACCGTGGAGATATGTGGTCGGGCTGCCGTGGCAAAGTTATCTCAAATCAGCCCTTAAACCCCACTATATATAGGAGGGAGAGGGGGAGCCTTGCCTTGGGGTCCAAGGACTCCCAAGGGGGGTCGGCCGAGCCAAGGGGGAAGGTCTCCCCCCCCCAAACCGAGTCCTACTTGGTTTGGAAGGTGGAGTCCTTCTTCCCTTTCCCACCTCCTCCTTTTTTTTCTTTTCTCTTTGATTTTTCTTCCAATGCGCATAGGGCTCTTTTGGGCTGTCCCACCAGCCCACTAAGTGCTGGTGCGCCACCCTCAATGCCTATGGGCTTCCCCGGGGTGGGTTGCCCCCCCCGGTGAACTCCCTGAACCCATTCGTCATTCCCGGTACATTCCCGGTAACTCCGAAAACCTTCCGGTAATCAAACGAGGTCATCCTATATATCAATCTTCGTTTCCGGACCATTCCGGAAACCCTCGTGACGTCCGTGATCTCATCCGAGACTCTGAACAACATTCGGTAACCAACCATATAACTCAAATACGCATAAAACAACGTCGAACCTTAAGTGTGCAGACCCTGCGGGTTCGAGAACTATGTAGACATGACCCGAGAGACTCCTCGGTCAATATCCAAAAGCGGGACCTGGATGCCCATATTGGATCCTACATATTCTACGAAGATCTTATCGTTTGAACCTCAGTGCCAAGGATTCATATAATCCCGTATGTCATTCCCTTTGTCCTTCGGTATGTTACTTGCCCGAGATTCGATCGTCAGTATCCGCATACCTATTTCAATCTCGTTTACCGGCAAGTCTCTTTAGTCGTTACGTAATACAAGATCCCGCAACTTACACTAAGTCACATTGCTTGCAAGGCTTGTGTGTGATGTTGTATTACCGAGTGGGCCCCGAGATACCTCTCCGTCACACGGAGTGACAAATCCCAGTCTCGATCCATACTAACTCAACGAACACCTTCGGAAATACCTGTAGAGCATCTTTATAGTCACCCAGTTACGTTGCGACATTTGATAGACACAAAGTATTCCTCCGGTGTTAGTGAGTTATATGATCTCATGGTCATAGGAACAAATACTTGACACGCAGAAAACAGTAGCAATAAAATGACACGATCAACATGCTACGTCTATTAGTTTGGGTCTAGTCCATCATGTGATTCTCCTAATGACGTGATCCTGTTCTCAAGCAACAACACCTTGTTCATAATCAGAAGACACTGACTATCGTTGATCAACTGACTAGCCAACTAGAGGCTTGCTAGGGACAGTGTTTTGTCTATGTATCCACACATGTATATAAGTCTTCATTCAATACAATTATAGCATGGATAATAAACGATTATCTTGATACAGGAATTATAATAATAACTATATTTATTATTGCCTCTAGGGCATAATTCCAACAACTATCTTATTTGATCTAAATGAAAACAAGGCCTTTCTCATGTGGTATGATTTGCATGTCACCAGTGATTCAAAATCAAGTGAGTATAAAGATCCATCAGCATGGAGCCTCTTCATGCAATTTATACCAACATCACTCAAGCGGCAGTGCCACAAGTAAGTGGTACTATCATCATTACCTCGTATCTTTTGGCACCAATATCATGAACATGTGTAACACTACAATCGAGATTCAATAAACCATTTGAAGGTGATTATTCAAGCAAATAGAGTAACCATTATTCTCTTTAAATGAATAATCGTATTGCAATAAACACGATCCAATCATGTTCATGCTTAACGCAAGCACCAAATAACAATTATTTAGGTTTAACACCAATCCCGATGGTAGAGGGAGCGTGCGACGTTTGATCATATCAACCTTGGAAATACTTCCAACACGTATCGTCACCTCGCCTTTAGCTAGTCTCCGTTTATGTCGTAGCTTTCATTTTGTGTTACTAATCACTCAGCAACCGAACCGGTATCCAATACCCTCATGCTACTAGGAGTACTAGTTAAGTACACATCAACATCATGTATATGAAATATACTTCTTTCGATTTTTGCCAGCCTTCTTATCTACCAAGTATCTAGGGTTGCTCCGCCTCAGTGACTGTTCCCCTCATTACAGAAGCACTTAGTCTCGGGTTTGGGTTTAATCTTGGGTCTCTTCATTAGTGCAGCAACTGTTTTGCCGTTTCACGAAGTATCCCTTCTAGCCCTTGCCTTTCTTGAAACATAGTGGTTTTACTAACCATCAACTATTGATGCTCCTTCTTGATTTCTACTTTCGCAGTGTCAAACATCGCGAATCGCTCAAGGATCATTGTATCTATCCTTGATATGTTATAGTTCATCACGAAGCTCTCACAGCTTGGTGGCAGTGACTTTGGAGAACCATCACTATCTCATCTGGAAGATTAACTCCCACTTGATTCAAGTGATTGTCGTACTCAGACAATCTGAGCACACGCTCAATGATTGAGCTTTTCTCCTTTACTTTGTGGACAAAGAATCTTGTTGGAGGTCTCGTACCTCTTAACAAGGGCACAAGCATGAAATCACAATTTCATCTCTTTAGAACATCACTTATGTTCCGTGACGTTTTAAAACGTTTTCGGCGCCTTGCTTCTAAGCCATTAAGTACTTTGCACTGAACTATCGTGTAGTCATCAAAAACGTGTATGTCGGATGTTCACAGCATCCACAGACGACGCTCGAGGTGTAGCACACCGAGTGGTGCATTAAGGACATAAGCCTTCTGTGCAGCAATGAGGACAATCCTCGGTCTTACAGACTTAGTCTGCAAAGTTTGCTACTATCAACTTTCAACTAAATTTTCTCTAGGAACATATAAAAAACAGTAGAGCTATAGCGCAAGCTACATCGTAATTCGCAAAGACCATTAGACTATGTTCATGACAATTAGTTCAATTAATCATATTACTTAAGAACTCCCACTCAAAAAAGTACATCTCTCTAGTCATTTGAGTGGTACATGATCCAAATCCACTATCTCAAGTCCGATCATCACGTGAGTCGAGAATAGTTTCAGTGGTAAGCATCTCTATGCTAATCATATCAACTATACGATTCATGCTCGACCTTTCGGTCTCATGTGTTCCGAGGCCATGTCTGCACATGCTAGGCTCGTCAAGCTTAACCCGAGTGTTCTGCTGTGCAACTATTTTGCACCCGTTGTATGTGAACGTTGAGTCTATCACACCCGATCATCACGTGGTGTCTCGAAACGAAGAACTGTTGCAACGGTGCACAGTCGGGGAGAACACAATTTCTTCTTGAAATTTTAGTGAGAGATCACCTCATAATGCTACCGTCGTTCTAAGCAAGATAAGGTGCAAAAAGGATTAACATCACATGCAATTCATAAGTGACATGATATGGCCATCATCATGTGCTTCTTCATCTCCATCACCAAAGCACCGACACGATCTTCTTGTCACCGGTGTCACACCATGATCTCCATCATCATGATCTCCATCAACGTGTCGCCATCGGGGTTGTCGTGCTACTCATGCTATTACTACTAAATCTACATCCTAGCAGAATAGTAAACGCATCTGCAAGCACAAACGTTAGTTTAAAGACAACCCTATGGCTCCTACCGGTTGCCGTACCATCGACGTGCAAGTCGATATTAACTATTACAACATGATCATCTCATACATCCAATATATCACATCACATCGTTGGCCATATCACATCACAAGCATACCCTGCAAAAACAAGTTAGACGTCCTCTAATTTTGTTGTTGCATGTTTTACGTGGTGACCATGGGTATCTAGTAGGATCGCATCTTACTTACGCAAACACCACAACGGAGATATATGAGTTGCTATTTAACCTCATCCAAGGACCTCCTCGGTCAATTCCGATTCAACTAAAGTTGGAGAAACTGACACCCGCCAGTCATCTTTGAGCAACGGAGTTACTCGTAGCGATGAAACCAGTCTCTCGTAAGCGTACGAGTAATGTCGGTCTGAGCCGCTTCGATCCAACAATACCGCGGAATCAAGAAAAGACTAAGGAGGGCAGCAAAACGCACATCACCGCCCACAAAAACTTTTGTGTTCTACTCGAGAAGACATCTACGCATGAACCTAGCTCATGATGCCACTGTTGGGGAACGTCGCATGGGAAACAAAAATTTTCCTACGTGCACGAAGACCTATCATGGTGATGTCCATCTACGAGAGGGGATGTGTGATCTAAGTACCCTTGTAGACCGTACAGCAGAAGCGTTAGTGAATGCGGTTGATGTAGTGGAACGTCCTCACGTCCCTCGATCCGCCCCGCGAACCGTCCCGCGATCAGTCCCACGATCTAGTGCCGAACGGACGGCACCTTCGCGTTCAGCACACGTACAGCTCGACGATGATCTCGGCCTTCTTGATCCAGCAAGAGAGACGGAGAGGTAGAAGAGTTCTCCGGCAGCGTGACGGTGCTCCGGAAGTTGGTGATGATCTCGTCTCAGCAGGGCTTCGCCCGAGCTCCGCAGAAACGCGATCTAGAGGTAAAACTGTGGAGATATGTGGTCGGGCTGCCGTGGCAAAGTTGTGTCAAATCAGCCCTAAAACCTCCGTATATATAGGGGGAGGAGGGGGAGCCTTGCCTTGGGGTCCAAGGACTCCCAAGGGGGTCGGCCCAACCTAAGGAGGGAACCCTCCCCTTCCAAACCGAGTCCAACTAGGTTTGGAAGGCGGAGTTCTTCCCCCTTTTCCCACCTCCTCTTTTTTTTTCTTTTCTCTTTGATTTTTCTTTCTATGGCGCATAGGGCTCTCTTCGGCTGTCCCACCAGCCCACTAAGGGCTGGTGCGCCACCCCCAATGCCTATGGGCTTCCTCGGGGTGGGTTGCCCCCCGGTGAACTCCCGGAACCCATTCGTCATTCCCGGTACATTCCCGGTAACTCCGAAAACCTTCCGATAATCAAATGAGGTCATCCTATATATCAATCTTCGTTTCCGGACAATTCTGGAAACCCTCGGGACGTCCGTGATCTCATCCGGGACTCTGAACAACATTCGGTAACCAACCATATAACTCAAATACGCATAAAACAATGTCGAACCTTAAGTGTGCAGACCCTGCGGGTTCGAGAACTATGTAGACATGACCCGAGAGACTCCTCGGTCAATATCCAATAGCGGGACCTAGATGCCCATATTGGATCCTACATATTCTACAAAGATCTTATCGTTTGAACCTCAGTGCCAAGGATTCATATAATCCCGTATGTCATTCCCTTTGTCCTTCGGTATGTTACTTGCCCGAGATTCGATCTTCAGTATCCGTATACCTATTTCAATCTGATTTACCGGCAAGTCTCTTTACTCGTTCCGTAATACAAGATCCCGCAACTTACACTAAGTCACATTGCTTGCAAGGCTTGTGTGTGATGTTGTATTACCGAGTGGGCCCCGAGATACCTCTCCGTCACACGGAGTGACAAATCCCAGTCTCGATACATACTAACTCAACGAACACCTTCGGGGATACCTGTACAGCATCTTTATAGTCACCCAGTTATGTTGCGACGTTTGATACACACAAAGTATTCCTCCGGTGTTAGTGAGTTATATGATCTCATGGTCATAGGAACAAATACTTGACACGCAGAAAACAGTAGCAACAAAATGACACGATCAACATGCTACGTCTATTAGTTTGGGTCTAGTCCATCACATGATTCTCCTAATGATGTGATCCCGTTATCAAGTGACAACACTTGCCTATGGCCAGGAAACCTTGACCATCTTTGATCAACGAGCTAGTCAACTAGAGGCTTACTAGGGACAGTGTTTTGTCTATGTATCCACACAAGTATTGTGTTTCCAATCAATACAATTATAGCATGGATAATAAACGATTATCATGAACTAAGAAATATAATAATAACTAATTTATTATTGCCTCTAGGGCATATTTCCAACAGCATCTAGTGTATTAAGTTCATAAGAACATAGTAACGCCTTAAGAAAGATGACATGATGTAGATGGACAATCTCATATCTATGATAAAAGTCCATCTTGTTACCCTTGATGGCAACAACACGATGCGTGCCTTGCTGCCCCTTCTGTCACTGAGAAAGGTCACCACACGGTATGAACCTAAAACCAAGCACTTCTCCCATTGCAAGAATCATAGATCTAGTTGGCCAAACAAAACCCTAGACTCGGAGAGACTTACAAGGATATCAAATCATGCATATAAGAAATCTGCAAAGACTCAAATATATTTCATAGATAATCTGATCACGAATCCACAATTCATCGGATCTCGACAAACACACCGCCAAAGAGTATTACATCGGGTAGATCTCCATGAAGATCATGGAGAACTTTGTATTGAAGATCCAAGAGAGAGAAGAAGCCATCTAGCTACTAACTACAGACCCGTAGGTCTGAAGTGGAATACTCACGAGTCATTGGAGAGGCGATGATGTTGATGTAGAAGCCCTCCAACTCCAAAGTCCTCTCCGGCAGGGCACCAGGAAGGGTCTCCAGATGAGATCTCGTGGAAACGGAAGCTTGCGGCAGCGGAAAAGTGTTTTCGTGGATGCCCTGATTTTTTCTGGGATTTTAGGGAATATACAGGAGAAAGATCTAGGGAAGGGGAGCTCCAGGGGGGCCACAAGCCTGGTAGCCGCCGCCCCCCTGATGGGGCTACAGGGTTTGTGGGCCCCCTGTGGCGCTCCTGCCTTGGTCCTCAAGTCCCCCGATCTTCTTCTGTTTTGGAAAAATTTATTTCGGGGATTTTATTCCGTTTGGACTCCGTTCCAAAATCAGATCTGAAAAGAGCCAAAAACACAGAAAAAACAGGAACTAGCACATTGCACTGAATTAATAAGTTAGTCCCAAAAAAGATTAAAAAAGGTACATAAAACATCCAAAGTTGACAAGATAACAACATGAAACCATCAAAAATTATAGATAAGTTTGAGATGTATCAAGCATCCCCAAGCTTAACTCCTGCTCGAGTAGGGAAGTGATAAAGAATGAATTTTTGATGCTTTCATGCTACCTAACATAAATGTCCTTTGTAACTCCTCTTATGTGACGTGAATGTTCAGATCCATTAGATTCAAAACAATAGTTTCCTATTGATGTGGAAACAATAATACTTCAAGCAAACTAGCGAAGTAATCATGAACTTTCAAAATAACAAGGCCAAAAGAAAGTTATCCCTACAAAATCATATAGTCTAGCTATGCTCTATCATCCTTGCACAACGAATTTAAATCATGCACAACCACGGTATTGGCCAAGTAATTGTGTTCACACCTTTACTTTCTCAAACTTTTTCAACTCTCACGCAATACATGAGCGTGAGCCATGGTTTTAGCACTATAAGTGGAATGGAGTGTGGTGGAGGTTGCAAGACAAACAAGGAGAAGATGGTCACATTAACTAGGCATATCAATGAGCTATGGAGATGGTCATCAATAGATATCAATGTGAATGAGTAGGTATTGCCATACAAATGATGCACTAGAGCTAAGAGTATGTGAAAGCTCTTAAATAAAACTAGTGGGTGTGCATCCAACTTGCTTGCTCACGAAGACCTAAGGCAAATTTGAGGACGCCTATCATTGGAATATACAAGCCAAGTTATATAATGAAAATTTCCCACTAGCTATATGGTGGTGACAAAACGAGAGACTCTCAGTCACGAAGATCATGGTGCTTAATAAGCACAAGTGTGGAAGGATAGTAGCATTGTCCCTTCTCTCTTTTTCTCTCATTTTTTTGTGGGCTATTTGGCCTCTCTTTTTTGGTGGGCATCTTTGGCCTCTTTTATTTCCTCACATGGGATAATGCTCCATCAATGATGATCATCACACTTACAACTCAAAACATAGAGCAATGATGACTCTATATGAAATGCCTTCGGTAGTGTACCGTGACAATGATCTAGCATGGCATAGACATTAATGGAAACATCATGCTAGCTATCTTACGGTCATGCAATGGCAATGTATAAGCTGTGGCACATGTCATGGTGGTAGTTGCATGGCAATATATCTCGGAATGGGTTTGAAAAAGCCATAGTAAGTAGGTATGGCGGCTGTTTTGAGGGAGGCTATATAGTGGGTTTTGTGCAGCAGTGAAAGTTGCACGACACTAAAGAAGATAGTGATAGTGGAAGGTGAAAGTGCATCTAAACCATGGACTCAACATTAGTCATGAAGAACTCATATACTTGTTGCAAAAGTTTTAGTAGTAATCAAAACAAAGCATTCAACGCATACTCCTAGGGGAAGGGTTGGTAGGTATAAACCATCGCGCGATCCCGACTGCCACACAAAGGATGACAATCAATAGACTAATCATGCTCAGACTTCATCACATAGCGGTTCACCATACGTGCATGCTACGGGAATCACTAACTTCAACACAAGTATTTCTAGATCCACAACACCTTACTAGTATAACTTCAATATTACCACCACCACAACTCAAAACTAATTGAGATGAATCAAACTTCTCTAACTACTCAATGCACATGAAGGTGGAAGTTTTTATATCCCTTTGGATAACTTCCCCTTTTGAGACTACTTTCATAGCATAGATCAACTACCAAGCCACGCGCTTCCGTGCTCTAAAAGATATAAGTGAAGCACATGTGAGCTGAATTGTCTAACCAAAGGATATAAGTGAAGCTCGAAAAAATCACGGTGAGTGCATGTCTCTCTCTCTAGGTGTGCAGCAAGGAAGATTGTGACACAACAAAAATAAAAGACTCCTACGATACAAGACGCTCCAAGCAAAACACATAACATGTGGTGAATAAAAATATAGCCCCAAGTAACGTTAACGATGGATTGCAGACGAAAGAGGGGATGCCTTCCCGGGGCATCCCTAAGCTTAGGCTCTTACAACATCCTTGAATCAACTTGGGGTGCCTTGGGCATCCCCAAGCTTGAGCTCTTGCCATTATTTATCTCTTTGTCCATAAGAACTTCACCCAAAAATTGAAAACTTCACAACACGAAACTTAAAGAGAAACTCGTGATATCATTAGTATAAGAAAGCAAACCACCACTTCCTTAGGTACTGTAGCAAACTTAAATTCTACTTATGTTGATGTTGGATTACTGTATTTTCAATCTTCCATGGCTAATACCCCCCGATACTATCCATAGTTTCATCAAAATAAGCAACCAACTCAACAAAAACAGAATCTGTTAACAGCAGACCAGTCTGTAGCAATCTGTATACTTCGTATACTTCTGTTACTTCAAAAATTCTGAAAAATTGCGACAGTCTGAAGAATTTGCGTAGCAATCAGCAGCAAAAAGAATAAACTCAAAAGCGCTTAGAGAAAAAACATGATCATTCTTTTCGTGAGCATAAAGTTTCTGTCTTTTCCAGCATGACCAAATGATCATCCCCAAGACTAATCATAACGGTTTTACTTGGCACAAACACAAAAGAAACACAAAAAGCACAATCATAACAGAGTTATGAAAGTGTGGAAAACACAAAACAGAAAGAAAAAGGATAGATTCGTTGGGTTGCCTCCCAACAAGCGCTATTGTTTAACGCCCTTAGCTAGGCAAAAGGTGATGGAATCACGTATAGTCATCTTTGGTGCTCAAACCATAAGTAGCCCTCATCATAGATTCATAAGGCAATTTTATTTTCTTTCTAGGAAAATGCTCCATGCCCTTCTTTAGAGGAAATTGAAATCTAATATTCCCTTCCTTCATATCAATGATAGCACCTATAGTCCTTAGGAAAAGTCTACCAAGAATAATGGGACATGAAGGATTGTAATCTATGTCAAGTACAATGAAATCCACGGGTACATAGTTCTTATTTGCAACAATAAGAACATCATCGATCCTTCCCATGGGTTTCTTGACAGTAGAATCCTCAAGATGCAAATTAAGAGAACACTCTTCAATCTCATGAAAACGAAGAATATCACATAAAGACTTTGGAATCGCGGAAACACTAGCACCCAAATCACGCAAAGCATTGCATTCATAGTTTTTGATTTTGATTTTGATAGTAGGTTCCCACTCATCATGAAGTTTTCTAGGTATAGAGACTTCTAATTCGAGTTTCTCTTCAAGAGATTTCATCATAGCATCTACGATATGTGCGGTAAAGGCTTTGCTTGGGCTATAAGCATGTGGTGAGTTTGCAATGGATTGCATCAAAGAAATGCATCCAAACAAGGAGCAACTATCATAATTGAATTCCTTAAAATCCAAAGTGGGAGTTTCATTACTACCCAATATTTTGATTTCTTCTACTCCACTCTCCACATATTTATCATCAAGATAGGTGGACTCCGAATCATTGGGGCGTTTTTCAACCAAAGTGGATTCATATCCAGCCCCTTCATCAATAGGTTTGACACACGAAAACAAAGATTCAAGAGGAGTCACACCAAGCACTTTAAGATCTTCGTGATTTGCATCACTAGAACGCACCCTTTTAAACCATTCTTGCCTAGCGCGAATTTGGGCGGTTCTTTCTTTGCTCTCATTCATAGAGACACACATAGCTTTTAAAGTTTCATCCAAGTTGACCTTGGGAGGAGCACATCTAACTTTCAAAGCATCAATAACACAAGACATCCTATCAACGTTGTTAACCAAATCGTCTATTTTGAGTAGTTTTTCCTCTATGGACGCATTGAAAATCTTTTGAGAGTTGATGAACTCTTTGATATTACTCTCTAAATCAGAGGGTAATTTGTTGTGATTTCCATAAGTGTTGTTGTAGGAATTACCATAATTGTTAGAGGAGTTACTAGAAAAAGGCCTAGGAACATAGTTTCCTCTAAAAGCATTGTTGTTGCCAAAATTGTTCCTACCAACAAAATTAACGTCCAAACTAGCGTTGATACTATCAATCAAGGAAGATAGTGGCATGTCATTAGGATCTAAAGGAGCATTTCTACTAGCAACCAAATTCATCAACTCGTCCATCTCAGCACTAAGCAAGTTAATTTCTTCTATAGCGTGTACCTTTTTGCTAGCAGGTGACCTTTCAGTGTGCCACTGAGAGTAGTTGGTCATGATATTGTCTAGGAGTTGTGCAACGTGTTCATGATCAAGTTGCTTGAAATTCATGATATCGTTATGTACAGAGATAATCTTAGCCGGCGGAAAATACTTGGATATGTAAGCATCTTTGCACTTATCCCAAGAATCGATACTATTTTTAGGCAAAGAAGAAAACCAAGTTTTTGCGCGATCTCGCAACACGAATGGAAAAAGCTTCAACTTAATCACGTCATTATCCACATCTCTTTTCTTTTGCATATCGCAAAGCTCAATGAAGGTATTGAGATGGGATGCGGCATCTTCACTAGGAAGGCCAGAGAATTGCTCTTTCATAACAAGATTCAGCAAGGCAGCATTGATTTCGTACGATTCCACACTAGTGGCGGGAGCAATCGGAGTACTAATAAAATCATTATTATTAGTACTCGAAAAGTCAAAAAGTTTGGTGTTTTCAGCCATGATAACTTCAACAAACCAACAAGAACACAAGCAAGCAAGAAAATTGGCAAAGGAAAACGGCAAAAGGAAAAAGAAAACGGCAAAGGAGAAAGGCAAAAAGGCAAAAGAAAACGGCATGGGAGAAAGGGAAATGAAAACAGCAAATGTGAAGTGGGGGAGAGGAAAACGAGAGGCAACTGGCAAAAAAGGTAAATGCAAGAGATGAGTTTGTGACACCTACTTGGATAGATCTTGACTTGATCTCCTTCCTTCCCGGTAATGGCGCCAGAAATACTTCCGCTACGGCAACAAAAGACCTTCCAACGGCGCCAGATATAGGCGTGTTGACGGGAGACTATTCTTGCCTTGATACTCCTCGGCAAGCGATCCTCCCCGACAACGGCGCCAGGAATCATTCTGCTACGGGCTACGCCTTTAGGGACTTCCTTGGCAAATATGCAAAGGATTCCCCCGTGGCCTTGGAGCCTTGCGTTGGCGTTCCCTCGAAGCGGGAAGGGTGATATAGCACACAACGGTAAGTATTTCCCTCAGTTTTTGAGAACCAAGGTATCGATCCAGTGGGAGGATCGCGTCAAGTCACAAGTACGTGCACAAACACAAAGAGCTTGCAACCAAAGCTATGAAGGGGTTGTCGATCCCTTATAGATTGTTTGCAAAGTGAGAACTGAAAGCAAAAAGTAAACAAAGCAAAGTAAAAGTGAAAGTGGAGACGATAGTTGTGAATAGACCCGGGGGCTGTAGTGTTCACTTGTGGCTTCTCTCATGAAAGCAAGTAGACGGTGGGTGAACGAATTACTGTCGAGCAATTGATAGAACCGCACAAAGTCGTGACATTATCTATGGCAATGATTATATCTATAGGCATCACGTCCAAAACAAGTAGACCGATACTTTCTGCATCTACTACTATTACTCTACAGGTCGACCGCTATCCAGCATGCATGTAGTGTATTAAGTTCACAAGAACAGAGTAACGCCTTAAGCAAGATGACATGATGTAGATGGACAATCGCATATCTATGATAAAAGCCCAACTTGTTACCCTTGATGGCAACAACACGATGCGTGCCTTGCTGCCCCTTCTGTCACTCGGAAAGGTCACCACACGGTATGAACCCAAAACCAAGCACTTCTCCCATTGCAAGAATCATAGATCTAGTTGGCCAAACAAAACCCAAGACTCAGAGAGACTTACAAGGATATCAAATCATGCATATAAGAAATCAGCAAAGACTCAAATATATTTCATAGATAATCTGATCACAAATCGACAATTCAACGGATCTCGACAAACACACCTCCAAAGAGGATTACATCGACAAACACACCCCCAAGCTTGTGGGAAACTCTCTTCTTTAGCTTGAGCAAAGTTATATATTTCCTGCAAGGCAGCTTGCTTCTTATGGGCAGGGAAATATTTTTCAGAGAAGTAGTAGACCATATCCTGGGTGCTACGCACACAACCAGGAGCAAGAGAAGTGAACCAGGTCTTAGCATCATCCTTTAGCGAGAAAGGAAACAGCTTGAGCATGTAGTAGTGGCGGATCTTTTCCTCACTAGTGAATAGGGTGGCTATATCGTGCAGTTTGGTAAGATGGGCTACAACCGTTTCAGACTCATAACCGTGAAAAGGATCAGATTCGACCAGAGTGATTAACTCAGGGTCGACAGAGAATTCATAATCCTAATCGGTCACAAAGATAGGCGAAGTAGCAAGCTTCGGGTCGTATTTCATCCTAGCGTTCAGAGATTTTTCTTTCCACTTGCGCAGAAGTTTCTCAACATCATAGCTATCCTTACACACAAGAAAGTCCTCAGCTATCTCTCCCTGCATAACATAGCGCGTATCAGGCATAACAAGCAATTCAGGCATAGAAGCAGGTTCTACTTCAATAGTATCAGCAGTTTCAGAAGTATCATCACATCTAGCAGCAACTCTAGCAATATGTGCATCAAGGGCACCAAGTGACAAAGAAGTATCAGGCATAATATCAAGCATAGCATCATCATGCATAGTATCAAGCATAACATCATCGGGCATAGTATCAAGCATAGCATCATTAGGCATAGTATCAAGCATAGCATCATCAGGCATAGTATCAAGCATAGCATCATCATAAGCATCATGGGCAGCAGAAGTAGCATCATCAAGCACAGGCGACATATCAAGATTTCTAGGAGGAGGCGAAGTCGCAAACTTACTCAAAACTGAAGGTGAATCAAGTGCAGAGCTAGATGGCAGTTCCTTACCTCTCCTCATAGTGGGACGCGGGATTTTAGTTCTTGGATCTTTGGGATTCCTCATAGTGATGGGCAGACGTCAATCACAAGTGACTCAGAGAATATAGTTGTGCCTCCCCGGCAACGGCGCCAGAAAAATCCTTGACAACCCACAAGCGTATGGGATCGCAACAGTTTTCGAGGGAAGAGTATTCAACCCAAATTTGTTGGTTCACACAAGGGAAGCGAAAGAATATTCTCGATTATTAGCAGCTGAGTTTGTCAAATTCAACCACACCTGAAAGATTAGTGTCTGCAAACAAAGTATCAGTAGCAAAGTAGTATGATAACAACGGTGCCAGAAACAATCTGTTGACGGCAGACTATTTCTAACTGTTGTATCAATGGCGCCAGAAAAAGGTACGTTGACGAGCAACTATTCTCCCCCGACAACAGTGTCGAAAAGAACTTGCAACGAGTAACAACGGAGTAGCAAGGAACAGCAGCAGCAACAGCAGCAAAGTAACAGCAGTAGGAACAGTAACAACAAAGTGGCCCAATACCTTTTGTAGCAAGGGACAAGCCTAGACAAAGTAACATAGCGAGGACCAGTAGTAGAAGACTCGTAGGCAGTGGATCGGTGATGGATGAGTATGACCGATGTGATACATCATGTAACATCTATAACACGGAGAGATATGTGACTAGCTCCCGTTCATCAATCTAATGTAGGCATGTATTCCGTATGTAGTCATACGTGCTTAGGGAAAAGAACTTGCATGACATCTATTGTCCATCCCTCCCGTGGCAGCGGGGTCCTAATGGAAACTACGGGATATTAAGGTTCTCCTTTTAATAAAGAACCGGACCAACATAGTAACACTTGGTGAATACATGAACTCCTCATACTATGGTCATCTCCGGGAGTGGTTCCGACTATTGTCACTCCGGGGTTACCGGGTCATAACACATAGTAGGTGACTACAACTTGCAAGATAGGATCTAAAGCACACATATATTGGCGACAACATAATAGGTTCAGATCTGAAATCATGGCACTTGGGCCCTAGTGACAAGCATTAAGCATAGCCAAGTAGTAGCAACATCAATCTAGAACATAGTGGATACTAGGGATCAATCCCCGTCAAGAACTAACTCGATTACATGATAGATCTCATCCAACTCATCACCGTCCAGCAAGCCTACGATGAGATTACTCACGAGTGATGAAGAGCGTCATGGAATTGTCGATGGAGAAAGGTTGATGATGACGATGGCGACGATTTCCCCTCTCCGGAGCCCGAAACGAACTCCAGATCTGCCCTCCAGATGAAGAACAGGATGTGGCGGCGCCTCCGTATCGCAAATCGCGATGAAACCTTCTCTCTGATTTTTTTTCCAGGCGAAACGGAAGACATAGAGCTGAGTTTGGGGGCGGTGGTGCCACGTGGGCCCCACAGGCTTGCACGGCGCGACCTAGGGGTGGCCGCGGCCTATGGTCTTGTGGCCCACTAGCCCGCCCCCTCCGATGGATCTTTGTGTAGGTATTTTTCTTTTATTCCAGAAAAAATCTTCGTAAATTTTCAGGACATTCCGAGAACTTTTATTTCTGCACAAAAACAACACCATGGCTATTCTGCTGAAAACAGCGTCAGTCCGGGTTAGTTCCATTCAAATCATGCAAATTAGAGTCCAAAACATTGTCTTCGTCGTATCTACTTTTCCAAACTCTTTTGCCCTTGTTTTGGACTCTAATTTGCATGATTTGAATGGAACTAACCCGGACTAACGCTGTTTTTCAGCAGAATTGCCATGGTGTTGTTTTTGCGCAGAAATAAAAGTTCTCGGAATGACCTGAAAATTTACGAAGAATTTTTGTGGAATATATAAAAAATACTGGCGCAAGAATCAACGGAGGAAGTGGAGTTGTGAGCCCACAAGCCCACCAGGCGCCCCCCTGGCCACGTCTGGCAGGCCTGTGGGGCCCACGTTGCTCCACTGTCTCCAATCTCAGCTCTATTTAGCCTCTTTCGTCCGGAAAAACATCAAGGAGAAGAGTTCATCGCGTTTTACGATACGGATGCACCGCCACCTCCTGTTTTTCCTGTGGAGGGCAGATCCGGAGTCCGTTCTCGGCTCCGGAGAGGGGAAATCGTCGCCATTGTCATCATCAATCTTCCTTCATCGCCAATTCCATGATGCTCTTCACCGTTCGTGAATAATCTCATCGTAGACTTGTTGGATGGTGCTGGGTTGGATGAGATCTGTCATGTAATCGAGTTAGTTTTGACGGAGATTGATCCCTAGTATCCACTATGTTCTGAGATTGATGTTGCTACTACTTTGCCATGCTTAATGCTTGTCATTAGGGCCCGAGTGCCATGATTTCAGATCTGAACCTATTATGTTGTCGCCAATATATTTGTGTTCTTGATCCTATCTTGCAAGTTGTGGTCACCTACTATGTGTTATGACCCGGCAACCCCGGAGTGACAATAGCCGGAACCACTCCCGAAGATGACCATAGTATGAGAGTTCATGTATTCACCAAGTGTTAATGTGTTGTCTGGTTCTTTATTAAAAGGAGAACCTTAATATCCCATAGTTTCCATTAGGACCCCGCTGCCACGGGAGGGATGACAAATAGATGTCATGCAAGTTCTTTTCCCTAAGCACGTATGACTACATACGGAATACATGCCTACATTACATTGACGAACTGGAGCTAGTTACTTATCTCTCTATGTTATAATTTTTGCATGATGAATAACATCCGGCATAATATTCCACCACTGATCCAATGCCTACGAGTCTTTTACTACTGGTCCTTGCTATGTTACTTTGCTGCTACTATTGTCACTGCTGCTACTGTTACTCTGTTGCTACTGTTGTCACTGCTACTACTGCTACTCTGTTGCTACTGTTGTTACTTTCCTGCTACTGCTCTCACTTTGTTGCTACTGGTTACCGTTGCTACTGATGCTATCATGCTACTCTACTACTGATACTTTGCTGCAGATACTAAGTCTTTCAGGTGTGGTTGAATTGACAACTCAACTCCTAATACTTGAGAATATTCTTTGGCTTCCCCTTGAGTCGAATCAATAAATTTGGGTTGAATACTCTACCCTCGTAAACTGTTGAGATCCCCTATACTTGTGGGTTATCAAGACTATTTTTTGGCGCCATTGCCGGGGAAGCACATCTATATTCTCTGAGTCACTTGGGATTTACGTCTGCTGATCACTATGAGGAATCCAAAAGATCCAAGAACTAAAGTCTTGCCCTCAACTACGAGGACAGGTAAGGAACTGCCATCTAGCTCTGCACTTGATTCACCTTCAGTTATGAGTAAGTTTGCGACACCACCTCCTGCTAGAAATCTTGATATGTCGCTTGTGCTTGATGATGCTACTTCTGCTGCCCATGATGCTATGTTTGATACTGCTTTGCCACTTGGTGCATTCCTTGATGCACAAATTTCTAGAGTTGCTCCTTGATGTGATGATACTTCTCAAACTGTTGATACTATTGAAGTAGAACCTGCTATTTTGCCTGTTAGAGCTAGCTCTCCTAGATATGAATTGCCTGATATGCCTGAGCATTATGTTATGGAGGGAGAGATAGCTGAGGATTTTCTTGCGTGTAAGGATAGCTATGATGTTGAGAATTTACTGCGCAAGTGGAAAGAAAAATCTCTGAACGCTAGGATGAAATACGACCCGAAGTTTGCTACTTCGCCTATCTTTGTGAACGATAAGGATTATGAATTCTCTGTCGACCCTGAGTTAATCACTTTGGTCAAATCTCATCCTTTTCACGGTTATGAGTCTGAAACGGTTGTAGCCCATCTTACCAAACTGCACGATATAGCCACCCTATTCACTAGTGAGGAAAAGATCCACCACTACTATATCCTCAAGTTGTTTCCTTTCTCGCTAAAGGATGATGCTAAGACTTGGTTCCCTTCTCTTGCTCCTGGTTGTGTGCGTAGCTCCAAGGATATGATCTACTACTTCTTTGAAAAATATTTCCCTGCCCATAAGAAGCAAGCTGCCTTGCAGGAAATATACAACTTTGTGCAAGTTGAAGAAGAGAGTCTCCCACAAGCTTGGGGGAGGCTCGTCCAATTACTAAATGCTTTGCCTGATCACCCTCTTGAGAAGATTGAAATACTTGATATCTTCTATAATGGACTCACCGATGCTTCTAGAGACCACCTAGATAGTTGTGCCGGTAGTGTTTTTAGGGAACGAACTGTAGAACAAGCTAAGATCCTATCGAATAACATCTTGTGCAATGAGAGTGCTTGGACTATTCTCGAACCACCTCCGAAGCCAACTCCAAAGAAAAGAGGTATTCTATTCCTCAGTCCCGAAGATATGCAAGAAGCTAAGAAATCTATGAAAGAGAAAGGCATTAAATCTGAAGATGTCAAAAATCTACCACCTATCGAAGAGATCTATGGTCTTGATAACCCGATACAGGTAGTAGAAGTAAATTCTCTGCGTAGATTCAATGAGAGTGACATTCCTTTTGATAAACCTGCTAGCTTATGCTTGGATGAATTTGATAACTTTGTTGCCAACCAACATTGTTTCAATGATTATGTTAGCAGACAATTGGAACAGAATGCTCGTATGCTTAGTCATTTAAGTGCTTGTGTGGACAGAAACATCAATGATCTTAAGCTTTTGAGTTAACATGCCTCTATGGTTACTACTCAAGTAGAACAAGTACTTAAACCTCAGAATGACTTGCTCAATGAGTTGAATGACAATTCTGTCAGAGTCGTCACGAGAGGCGGTAGAATGACCCAGGAACCTTTGTATCCTGAGGGTCATCCAAAGAGAATTGAACAAGATTCTCAAGGAGTTAGCACGGGTGCACCTAGTCATCCTAGAAAGAAGAAGAAAGATGGTAGGGACTTGCACGCTAGCAACCCTGTTGCTGCTACACCTGAGAGTCCAAACGATGTCTCTGTCTCTGATGCCGAAACGCAATCTGGTGATGAACATGAGCCTAATGATAATATCAATAGTGATGTTCATGATGATGCTCAACCTAGCAATGATAAGGATGTGGATATTGAACATGTTGATCTTGATAACCCACAGCCTATGAATAGGAGATACGATAAGAACGACTTCGCTACTAGGAAGCATGGTAAAGAAAGGGAACCATGGGTCCAGAAACCCATGCCCTTTCCTCCCAAACCATCCAAGAAAAAGGATGATGAGGATTTTGAGCGATTTGTTGAAATGATTAGACATGTCTTTCTGCAAATGCATTTGACATATATTCTCAAAATGTCTCCGTATGCTAAGTACATGAAGGATATTGTGACTAATAAGGATACCTGAGGCTGAGATTTCCACCATGCTCGCTAATTATACCTTCAAGGGTGGAACTCCTAAGAAACTAGGTGATCCCGGTGTGCCCACTATACCTTGCTCCATTAAAGGCAACTACGTTAGAACTTCTTTATGCGACCTTGGAGCCGGTGTTAGTGTTATGCCTCTCTCTATTTATCATAGACTTTGAACTGGATATGTTGACACCCACTGAAATCTCTCTACAAATGGCCGACAAATCAACTGCTTTCCCTATCGGCATTTGCGAGGATGTTCCTGTTGTGGTCGCTAACGTTACTATCTTAACGGACTTTGTTATTCTGGATATTCCCGAGGATGATGCCATGGCGGTCATCCTTGGAAGACCCTTTCTAAACACTGCAGGGGCTGTTATTGATTAGAACAAAGGCAATGTCACTTTCCATGTCAATGGTAATGAGCATACGGTGCACTTTCCGAAGAAACAATATCGAGTACAGTGCATCAATGCTATCGAAAAAACTTCATCCATTCTTATTGGGAGCTTTGAATGCCCTATTCCTCCTGTTAAGATGAAGTATGATTTGTTTGTTGGGGATATTCACATCCCCATTGAGGTAACCTAGTGACTATTCGAAAATTCTCCGTCTTCTTTTGCGATTCGAAAAGGTTTGTCAAGGAGACTTGATCAACCTCATTGACGAATTTCTTTCGATAACCATGAGATGGATGAATCGAGGAGTCATAAACCTCTGTTCCAAGCTTTCACCTTCGGTTGCTTAGAAGAAAAATGATAGATTTAGTTTAGTTTTCCCTGTTTTGTGCTTTTAGCGTCCCGTAGAAAAATACCCCGAAATTAAAAGTTCTCCGAACGTCCTGAAAATCATGTATGATTTTTTCTGGAATTTTTGAAAAATACTGAGACGGAGAGGTCGTCAGGGGGCTGCACCAGTGGGCCACAAGCCCTGGAGGCGTGGGCACCCCCCTGGCCGCGCCTACCAGGCTTGTGGAGCCCACGTGCACCCCCTCCACTCATTCTAGCTCCCATCTGCTTCTCCTACCTCTAGAAAAAATTGTTTCGCAGCTCAAACCCATGTTCTTGCTCTTCTTGCTGGGATTTTCGATCTCCTTGTGCAAAGCACCATTCACCAAGCTGTTTTGGGGAAATTACTCCTTGGTAAGTGACTCCTCCATTGGTCCAATTAATTTTTGCTCTAGTGCCTTATACTTCGCGTATTTTTGCTGCCTTGGTGACCCTGTTCTTGAGCTTTGCATGCTAATTTTAGCTGGTCCCAAGTAGTTTTGATGCGTAATATGGCCTCTAGGCACTTGAAGGAGTAGTTGCTACGAGTTTCGTTGATCCTTGTTCACTTTTCCTTAGAATCACTAAAATTTCAGAAATTTTCAGAGATAGAAAAAGGAAAAGATGAGGAGGTTCTTAAGAGGCTCTTCAAGACATGACCCCAAGGATGATGGGAATGAGAAGAAGAAACCCAAGTATCCGGTCCCTCGAGTTGCAGAAGTTCGAGCGTGCGGGTGGCCAAGCGATGTGTTCTTACGCGCCGTCGGACTCTATGAGGACTTTTATTACTTGGTGGAGAACGCAGGCCTTACCGCCTTCGTTGAAGATAAGTGTCTGCAATACCTCCTCCTCACCAATATTTTGGTACAAAGCTTTAATTTCTATCCAAGGAAGAATCCTCCTATGGTTGAGTTCAAATTATATGATATCCCCCAGCGCATGTCACTCCAGGATTTTTGCAATGTTTGCAAATTGCCATTTGTTGGGGATGTTCATGAACCTCGTCCACGGGACTTGGAGGCTTTCATAGATACTATTGTTGTAGGAGAGGAGAGAGGAGTGTCTTGCGCTAGAGCTGCTAGCATACATTTTCCTGTGCTTCGGTACTTCTCATTATTCGTGGGAAAATGTTTGATTGGCCGTGGGAAGGCTGGGTCCCTTAGCTCCCCAGATCTCGCGGTCTTGCGCGAAGCCGTTTATAATGACAAAACTTATAGCTTGGGCACTATAGTAGCTCAACGGTTGAACACGACCCGTTCTAAAGGCGTTGTCTATAGAGGTATCTATGCTACCCGTCTTGCCAGACACTTTGAGATACCTATTAGACTGGACGAGGAAGAAGAGATTCTTCTTCCTGAGAGATATCTAGACTATGATAGCATGGTTCTCCATGACTTTCTTGATAGAGATATAAATGGAAGGATGATTTATAACCTGGTATTTAGTCAGGATACTCGTGAGACTATTACTTTGCCTGATCCTTCTTTGTTCAATCTTCATGCAGGCAGGTACATTATTATGCCCTCGGACATCTACGCATATTGGGGCATAGCCCAACCACAGGTGCCCGTGCCCGAGCCACCAGTCGAGTACGAGACGCCAGTTTATCAGTGGGAGCCACAGGAGCTCACACAGCAATGGCACCCTTAGTACACTTCGGAGTACCCCGGAGCTGGTTATTTCCCTCCTTGGGAGTAGACCAACTTAGGCCAAAAGCCTAAGCTTGGGGGAGTACGTGTTTCTTACCGACTTTATATTCTTGCTTACACTTTCACTTTGTTAGTCGGTGTTCTCACTTTGCCACTGTATCATCCATGCTAGTTTATTTCTTTTTCTCGTTTTCTTTTCGTGTGTTTGTCTAGTTTGAGAAAACCCAAAAAAAATTTATTTTCTTCTTTTGCTTGTTGGGAGCTTTCCCGTGTAAATAGTTTTCTTTTTGTTTGGGTCAAGGTAGAAGACCATGGTTACAATGTTTAGTGGCTCTCGCATGCATATCTGTTTATCTGTTAAAGAGCCATACTACTTTGTCTTCTCCTTTGTGTTTGCCTGCAGATTCGAGCTTTAGTCCAATGCACGAGCACTCTTATTATTGTTCACATCATTCGGTCGTGCAAGTGAAAGGCAATAATGACGATATATGATGAAGTGACTGAGCCTGGAAAAGCTGGTATGAACTCGATCTATTTTGTTTTTGTAAATATGACTAGCTCATCATTCCTGATTCAGCTTTGTTGTGAGAGAAACTTGTTTGCAATGACACCTTAGAGATCATAGTTTTTGATGCCATGCTTAATTATCTAGGAGCTTATAATGGTTTGCCTTGGATGCCAACATGAATTTTGAGATGACTATGATGTAGTATGATAGGATGGTATCCTCCTTTGAATGATTCAAGTGGCTTGACTTGGCGCATGTTCACGCATGTAGTTGAAACAAAATCAACATAGCCTCTATGATATTCATGTTCAAGGTGATTTATGTCCTACTCATGCTTGCACTCAATGTTGGTTAATCTCAATGCATTTTGATGACTGTTGTCGCTCTCTAGTTGGTCGCTTCCCAGTCTTTTGCTAGCGTTCACTTGTACTAAGCGGGAATAATGCTTGTGCATCCACTTCCATACACCCAAAGTTGTTCCATTTGAGTCCACCATACCTACCTATATGCGGTATCTACCTGCCGTTCCAAGTAAATTTGCATATGTCACTCTCTAAACCTTCAAGATATAATCTGTTTTGCATGCTCGGACCGCTCATGTGGTGACAGGGGGCTATCAGTATCTTCCATGCTAGGCGTGTTATGCTCGATATGTGTTTATTCACTATCATTCACGAGAAAGGGGCCGGTAATTGGAATTCCCAGTTCCATGCTCAAATCGAAAAGATAATTGCAAACAAAACTCCCCCTGGATTGATGTTGGTATGGACGGCGTCAAATATTCGGCTAGTCGTGGAGTGTGATTGATCGGTTGTGGGGGAGTCAAAACTTTACTTTTCTGTTTGGGAACCGCCTATAGCATGTGTAGCATGGAAGATGGTGAGAACTCTTGGTCATTGCATTGACAATGAAAGCATGCCACCCAAATTTATTATCTATGTTTTTAAAGCTTGAGCTCTGGCACCTCTGCAAATCAATGCTTCTCTCTGCGAAGGGCCTGTCTATTTATGTTCCTGTTGAGTCATTTGCTTCTTATAAAAGCACCAATTAGAGAGCACCTTTGTCTTTTTTTATGCTTTGCTTTTGACTGATATTGAGTACGACTGTGACTGGATCTTCTTTGCCATGAATTACAATTTTTTGTCAGCCCTTGGTCTTTGAAGGTGCTCTGCATTTATGTTTTGCGGTCTCAGAAAGAGCTAGCGAGATACCATCTGTTCGTACTGCTTCATGATTGTTTTGATTGAAGTGTTGACGTTTGATACTTATTATTATTTGCTCGCTAGTTGATTATGCCATTGATATGAGTTTACCGTGAGACCTAGATGTCATTTGCTTATGTGGTTTGCTTGTGATCTTGCTGAAATTATGGTTAGGAGTTAGACATAGTTGCAACAACAAGATCAAACAGAGTTCGCAAAAGTTTTTCTTTTGTCTCTTTGAGTTTGTCAACAGAATTTCTTGAGGACTAGCAAGGTTTTAAGGTTGGGGGAGTTGATACGTCTCCGTCATATCTACTTTTCCAAACTCTTTTGCCCTTGTTTTGGACTCTAATTTCCATGATTTGAATTTAACTAACCCGAACTAACGTTGTTTTCAGCAGAATTGCCATGGTGTTGTTTTTGCGCAGAAATAAAAATTCTCGGATTGACCTGAAAATTTACGGAGAATTTTTGTGGAATATATAAAAAATACTGGCGCAAGAATCAACGGAGGAAGTGGAGCTGTGAGCCCCCAAGCCCACCAGGCGCGGCCCTCCTGGCCGCACCTGGTAGGCTTGTGGGGCCCATGTTGCTCCATCGCCTCCAATCTCAGCTATATTTAGCCTCTTTCGTCCGGGAAAAAATTAAGGAGAAGAGTTCATCGCGTTTTACGATACGGAGGCACCGCCACCTCCTGTTCTTCCTCTAGAGGGCAGATCTGGAGTCCGTTCACGGCTCCGGAGAGGGGAAATCGTCGCCATCGTCATCATCAATCTTCCTTCATCGCCAATTCCATTATGCTCTTCACCGTCCCTGAGTAATCTCATCGTAGACTTGCCGGACGGTGATGGGTTGGATGAGATCTATCATGTAATCGAGTTAGTTTTGACGGGGATTGATCCCTAGTATCCACTATGTTCTGAGATTGATGTTGCTACTACTTTGCCATGCTTAATACTTGTCACTGGGGACCGAGTGCAATGATTTCAGATCTGAACCTGTTATGTTGTCGCCAATATATGTGTGTTCTTGATCCTATCTTGCAAGTTGTAGTCACCTACTATGTGTTATGACCCGGCAACCCCGGAGTGACAATAGCCGGAACCACTCCCGGAGATGACCATAGTATGAGGAGTTCATGTATTCACCAAGTGTTAATGCGTTGGTCCGGTTCCTTATTAAAAGGAGAACCTTAATATCATGTAGTTTCCATTTGGACCCCGCTGCCACGGGAGGGATGGACAATAGATGTCATGCAAGTTCTTTTCCCTAAGCACGTATGACTACATACGGAATACATGGCTACATTACATTGACGAACTGGAGCTAGTTACTTATCTCTCCGTGTTATAACTGTTGCGTGATGAATAACATCCGACATAATCATCCATCACCGATCCAATGCCTACGAGTCTTTTACTACTAGTCCTTGCTATGTTACTTTGCTGCTACTTCTGTCACTGCTGCTACTGTTACTCTGTTGCTACTGCTGTTACTTTTCTGCTACTGTTGTCACTTTGTTGCTACTGGTTATCGTTGCTACTGCTGCTAGCATACTACTCTGCTACTGATACTTTGCTGCAAATACTAAGTCTTTCAGGTGTGGTTGAATTGACAACTCAACTGCTAATACTTGAGAATATTCTTTGGCTTCCCCTTGAGTCGAATCAATAAATTTGGGTTGAATAATCTACCCTGGAAAATTGTTGCTATCCCCTATACTTGTGGGTTATCAGTGCGCCTCCCACCCAGCCCAAGGCGTGGCAAAGGAGGGAAGGGAGGCAACCCTAGCACATGAGGGGTCCCAGGCCCACCTGGCGCGCCACCCCTCCTTCTCCCTGCCCTGGACGCCACCTCCTGGTGCGAGATGGGGCTGCCGCCACCCATAGGGTGGGAACCCTAGAGGTGGCTCCCCCTCCTCCCTCTCCTCCTATATATACCCATGAGTTGGGGCTGTTTTGGCACACAAAAACCTCTCTCTCTCGGCACAACCCTACCTCTCTTCTTCCTCGTCCTCCGCGGTGCTTGGCGAAGCCCTGCCGGAGTTCCACGTAGCTCCACCACCGCCACGCCGTCGTGCTGCTGGAGCTCTCCCTCAACCTCTCCTCCCTCCTTGCAGGTTCAAGGTGTTGGAGATATCACCGGGCTGCACGTGTGTTGAACACGGAGGTGCCGTTATTCGGCACGTAGATCGAAACCGCGTTCCATTAACGCTTCCGCTTAGCGATCTTCAAAGGTATGAAGATGCTCTTCCCTCTTGCTCATTGCTAGTCTCTCCATAGATAGATTCTTGTATGGCGTAGTAAAATTTTGAATTTACTATGTTACCCAACATAAGGCCCAAACTTGAACTCAATTTCGATTCACAAAACACGGACGTGACGTGATGTGGAGCGAGTGAGAACAGGTGTTGTTTCTCTTTTTCTCATGCTACAACGAGTAGTAGAACATCCCTTTTTTATGTTGGCCATTCTTCCATTGAACTAGCAACATGTGACTAAACTTACACATTTACTATGCCACTCAAAATGGGTCTTTGAGATTTCAGAATTTGTAACTAGGTTGAGGTACATGATATTTTGGGCAAAGGCCCTTAAAAGGTTACAACCCCCATGAGATCACATCCTCACATTGGAATGGATTTGTCCCAATTTTATTGTTTGATATGCCTGCGGTTCAATGGAGATAAATTAAGGTTGAGCTCCAACTTGAATCAGCTACACTTATCCAAAAGTGGACAATGGACTATACTAATCTTGCGCGGGGAAGTTTCACGGGGTGGATCATATAAGTCATATTCCTCTCCTTTCATGAGATTACTAGAGATTAGCCGACCTCATAAACTATGGTGAGTAGTCTAGCTCATATAAGTGTATTTTTTCAATACTGCCTAAGGGACTATGTATTTGCTTACACAAGCAAACATAACACACTAGGAGTAATCAACCCACCTTACAGTATTAGTGAGAGAATTGCATCTTTAGCGGTGTGCGTTTATTAGATGATATCTCCAGCTAGAAAGGTTTGTTCTCCCAAGTCCTACCTTTCAACTTCAATGGATGACTGATCACATTGGTCTGGCTTTTCGTTCGACAACTGTTGTGTATCTCAAACCAATCTCCTTTGATGCATAGTTTATGTCTTGCCCATAGGGAGTACAATTCACAGGAAGTGTCAAACCCACACGGAGCTAAAGTAAGGAACTACCATGCCCGAAACTATGTTGTCACATACACATCTACTTAGCAGCCAAAATGTAGTTTTGAATTGATCTATTCTACCGGTTGGTAGAAAAATTGTAAAAGCGGGAATTACACTAACTACTACTAGAACATAAAATAAATACTCTAGCTAAAACAGAGAAATAAATGAAAGTAATGAATGTGATGCCTTAGTCGAGCAACTTTGGTGGGTCTCTAGTACTCTGTGGCGTGGTGGTGTTCACTGACCACAAGTGCAATACCACCTAGTTAGGCAATCGAGTAATATAGAATGGTGCACGGTCCATCACATAACATTGCATCTCAATCAACGCCTTATAGAAACAAATCAATTATGCTACTTAATTCCATAGACATGAGCTAGGTAAGGAAGATATTAAGGTCTCAAAGACCAGACCTAACACGTTAGTTTCTATGGACAACCAAAACTCCTAGATAAGTCATGCTCTTCTCGGGATACCAATGCTATCACTCATAGTTCTATAGGTTCAAAAAATACCTATCACAGTTCATGTTCGGCTTCAGGAGCAACATCTCCAACTACACGGACGGATTGGACGTCTTCTATCAATAAGTTACCACAAGAGTAAATAACAACATGAAGACACACACATAAATTAACAACATCTACCAATAACACGTGCAATATATTTACACTATAACAACAATTACAAAAGTAACATCACATTAAAAGGGGGTTTCAAAAGTGATTACAACCCATCATGGAGACTATGATGGGGAAGTCAGAAGTAGTGGTAGTAATGGAGGTGATGATGCGGTGACGACATGGCCGCACCCCAATGGGGGTTGCTTCCTTCTGGTCTTCCTTAAAGGTTTCAGTGCGCAACCTCCTAATGCCTCTTAACATGATGTGGATAATGACTTGAACATGGGAGAGATGGGATGAATAATATGGTCGGTGGCTAGGGTTGGTCTACAATATATAGCCAACCCCCATGGGTTTCCTTCATGGATGTATGTTCTCTTATTTGATCCAATGACTCTAAATGTGCCTGAACTACTCCCAAGTCTCAATACCTTCCTTGATGTTCAAGGGTATCTAAGGAAGATAGGGTGACAACATTGTTTAGGAATCATGGAAGACACCATGATTCCCATCGCCTATACCATCTCGTATGACCGTGTAGGGTCGTAACACACACCATCTTCTCCTTTCGAGGTTGCACGTAGAGTTGAATGGTTTGGTCACCATTTTATAATACGGACTTCAATTTGTTCATTCTAGGGCTTGTTGGGTTTGGGTTCATTCTAGGGCTTGTCGGGAGATCTCATTTTGGCCAAATCCACGAAGGGCATTTATCTATTGCTTGTAATCATGTAGATTGGTCCCACCCTTGGTCCATTCGCCGTGCTAATTATTTGGGAGTTTCAAATCACCTACAAACACAAAAGGATAATTAAAACTAATAAAAACTAAAGACTATGCAATGCTGACAATAAAGTAAGTGCAAACTGGGGATTATGCATAATGGACATGAAAGTGTGGCTCAATGGGACATGATATAATGAGTTTAGATGATAAAATGGATAAAAAGTAGAGTTATCAACCTTCCAAACCTTAAACATTTATTGTCCTCGAGTAATAAATTTGACTAGATAAGCTTGCGAACCCTTAAGGTTATATTGAAAACCCACGCCCTAATGTATATCATTATTCTTCGTGTAGGCTTGTATAAGTTAATCTAGCATGGGAGCAATGCCAACAATCATGTTGGTCTCATTTCCAAAGAGGTAAATACAGAAGTTACTATTTTTTATGAAATCAAAAATCCATTTGCGAAAGGTGTAGAAATAATGGCAATATTATGCTCGAAACAAAGAAATTGTCGCTATAGATATAGGGCATTATGCATTAGTGAGCGCTTTAAAACAACCCGGGGCATACCAAGTACATTAGCAAAATTGTATGTCAACATTAGTCAACCACTCAATTTCCTATGTAGTTTGACTGCTCGACAAGGCCTCACACTTAATAGAAAGTAAAATAATTGATGGAGTTTAAAGAAGTAAAAAATAAAGAAAGTATTGCATCAACGCATATGACCATTAGGGAAATAGAGAAGGTCATTTGGTCGATTTTAATGCAAACAGTGGGGATTTCCATGCAACTATGATGCACACAACGCTATGAATTTATGAAAGCTCTCCTATTAACTAAGGGTGTGTTTGGTTCAGCTTCAGCTGCCAACTTCTAGGTCTAAAAGCTAAAAGGGGGGATATTCACAAGACCAACTTCTCAAGAAACTGCAACTTCTCGTAGTGCAATTTGCTTAGCTAGTCGACACCAACTTTTCCACATTTTGAGTCAAACATTTTTATACGCCTCCTTGAAGTATACTTTCCCACCTTTCCATCGACATTTTGTTCTTCCTTTGGAACAAGTGATCGATCTCTCAAGCAAACCCACAACACCACTTTCTTCGTAGAAAGAAACAACATGCAACCATCATCTACAGTTGGGTCTCCTCTGTGCTCCACCGGCCGGTCATCCCTTGGTGTGCCTCATACCTTGGCGTCCTCCCCTTTAGTCGGTACTTCCTCCCTTTGGCACACCCACTTGGTCCGCATAGTCATCCCCCTTTGCTCCCTCTTCAATACTCGCACCCATCATGCTATGTCTTCGTCTTTTGTGCTACGCCTCGAGATGGAGAAAATATGCGACAACATCATCTGTACGGACGTCCCCAGTCAGGTGACTAGGAGCTCTACTACCATGACAAACTAGCTTCTCATGCCTAGCAGCTTAGCTACTCCTCCCCGACCTCACTAATTCTATGCACGTGGATGGACCTAGATATGGCACCACGATGGAGTTGAGGATATGATCATCCTGCTCCTACAGGGAAATATGATCTTGGATAACTAGTATTCTTAAAATTTGGAAAAAAGTTTGGTCTTGGACGAGCATGTCACATAATTTCTTTGAATCCTTAGCTCCATGATTTACTTAAAGGGCAAAAATATGCTTCACATAAGAGGATGTGTCCTTAAATTCACACTGCCTCGCATTTGCACATAAAACAATTTAGACTTTATTTCACTCACTCCAAACCTTTTTTTCCTCTCCACATAGCTTTAAGTATCAATTACATCAAACAATGCACTTGCACTTTTTGTTGTGGTTGCACTCTTGGACGAGTTTTATTATTAGCATGGAATGAATTTGTATTCCTTTTTGGGTTGCTGGCAAAGCAGTCCCACAACTGAAGAGCTTCGGATTAAAATTTCAAGTTTATATGTTCAACGTTTTTCTATGTCTTTTGTAAAATTGTTTTGGAAAGATTTGACGCAAAACATGGAAATAAGTATCCGGCAACTTGTCGTGCAATAGCAACATAGGATAGCTTTGTTGATGGAGTCCATGATCATATGAACTTGCATAGTCCTTATCCATTGTAATAATATTACAGGATCACTGTGTACTTATACGTTTGCAACATAAAAATGGTCAGTCAATTATATTTGTGTTAGCTATGTATCGTATACATTGTCATAATTTTGTTTTGCAAAATGGGCTCTCAATTGCCTACCAATGTACGTATCATACCTTTATGATCTGTTAAAATATAAAAATATTTACTTAGGCCTAGATTCATTATAAAAAGTTCACAACTAAATCTAGATTTTGACAGTTGTCTCAACAAAGTAGCCTCCAACTTTTGACAATTGAAAGTTCACAACAGTTTTCTCACATCACACATGAGTCTTTCATAATCCACTTCTCAACTAAACACAACCTAAGTTCGGGTGTATCCAACTTTCTTGTTCATGAAGACCTCAAACATTTGAGGAAGCTCGTTATCGGAATATAATCCAAGTTCTATAATGTAAATTCTCCACTAGTATGTATGAAACATGACGCTCATGAAACTTTTCACTTCACAATGCATGAAGTGCTGCTACTTTCAAGCATTTTTTCTTGCACTTTTTGTGTCACCATCATGGTGCATCTCTTATGTGTTCTATTTTTATATAGAAGCGACAACATACAATGGAAAAGAACACACATTTTATTCCATACGAACCGACAACCGTATGGATTGGTGGTGAAGGGTTGAAAGTGTGATGCGTGGAGTCATGCCTCAACTGATACTTCTTTAGAGGTTACTAGATCTTGCTTATAGTGAAAACTGACTATTGTTGTCTTCAAAACCTGGCATAGCGAGGGTGTTTCCAGGTGAAACTTTCCCTTTTTCTTGGTTCCGTGCATTTTCAACCCCCCACGAGCAGCGTATGGTCGAAGGAAGAAGATGACTAGCATGGTTTTCAATGTAATTTTATTTGTTGCTTGACGTTTTATGCTATATTATCTTTGCATTGTACTAGCTACTGCTTTCCTTATAATTTGCCAAATAAAGGATTCTATTTAGGTGTCTTTCCTGAAAAAATTTACACATCCAAACTTGAAATGAATGTGGGAACACAATAGATGATTGAAAGTACAAGTAGCGATCCTTTGATTTAAAGGACTATAGAACTGTTATGATAAAAAAACTAAAGTGCAAGGAGATATAATATAAATATATATGATAAATAGAGAATTCTTAAAGTTTGGGTAAATCGTAAAACAATTCCTTTCAATCATTACAATCATAAAAGATCAAAATGATAAAACTAATAAGGAAGTTTTAGCGCTAACTAGATGAGCGACATCACTAGCACATGTATTTACGCTTTATTCGGTCTTACTTGTGCAATAGATAATAAATGAGGAATAATTGGATGATATGATTTACTCTCGTGAAGCCTCGTTTTTTATATGAATCTCTATCTCTTCTATTCTCTACTTACTACTTAAGAAATCGTGTTCCTTTTCCTCCCACTCAGAGCGCTCCGGCCAACCCTACGTATGCCCCCTTCCCTTGAAAATCGTCTTAACTATTTCATTTTTATTGACTTATCAAATATAATTCTATATTTTGGTTGAGGCAATAATTTCTTATCAAAAAAATGCTATAACTGTTTAGGTAGGTAATTAAGAGGCAATATTTGATAAGTATTTATTTACACAATCACGTTAATATGGGCAGGTACATCATGGACTAACATATTAGAATATTTATATATTGTTGAAAAACACGGGCAATTATCTTGTCTTATAAAAATTTTGGGTTATGTTTCTTAGGAAAATAATTCTGTGAAGTCTATTTTTTTAGTCCCTACTAGTTAAAAGAAGAATGGTGTTCCTTTTTCTATGAGGCATTCTACTTCGCCCAACCATACCTACGTTTCTCCCCGTTTGTCCATTTACCTCCTCCTATCTTTTAGTGATATCCCTTGAAAACTGTCTTGATTGTCCCATCTTCTATTGACTTAACAAATACAATACTAATTTTTCGTGGTGCAACAATAAGTTCTTACCAAATAAAATCCTAAAAATAATTTTGGTAGATACGTCATGGGTAGGATTTGATAATTATTTATTTACACAATCACACTAATATGGGTAGGTAAATCACGGTCTAACGTCTTAGAATATTTATATTGCATTACGCAAACACAACTATCTGGTCTTATGAAAAAGTTTGGGGGATTATGGTTGTGAGGAAAATAATTTGTGAAGTTTCTTTGTTTTGTAGGATTTAAAACCCTATGGTTTGTTTGATGGGCTAACTTTGCAAAAACAAATTGTTGACCCTACCCTCATGGGAATTATATTTGTTCTATCAAAATCACGTGAAATATGTAATCTGTGTTGAAAATATTTTATTACATATTATCGTGTTTTCAGTTCACGACTAAACATGTACTTGAGATGCATGTTCATTTTAGGCAGTATATTGTTTGTATGCATATATTATGTAGGATTGTTAAATATGTGATTAACGCTAACATTTATATTTGGCATGATATTAGCTGCATGCTAAACATGTTGAGCGCTCACTATTGGAGCAACCTAGGTCGTTGAATTAGCATGGTTCGATGCCCGAGATTAGTTCGATGTGACCTTTGGTTTTTTTATACTTGTATATAATATTAACTATGTTCTAAACATGTGTGATCACCATTGACGCAATGTAAGTTGTTGAATTGACATGGCTTGATGCCTCAGATTAGTTAGATTTTCCCTTGGTTTTTGATTAAAAGTTGAAATTTCTATTAAATTAATTGGGACACACAAAATAAAACTAGAGGAACTTGAGAGCATCATCTGCATGATGCGAAGGGGTTGTATACGGATTTTAATCCTACAAAGATCAAATGCACTCCCTTCAGTTCAAAAAGAGCCATAGGATTTAGCTTTTTATGTGCATGTTTCAAGTATTATGTATCTTATTTTAGTATCATTTATGATATTTATTATGTTACTACACTTTGAAGGAAATTCCTAGAAAGGTGCATTAAGAGTAGCAAAGTAGAATATTTTTTATTATTTTTAACACAAATTCATGCACTTGGTTTTCCTTCCATTTCAAACATTCAATGTAATGTTTGCAATCGGAATATAAAGTTTAGTTAAAATATTCCACAACATCACTTCTTTGTAAAGTGGAAGGACTAATGCCACAAGCCCTACATGGCATGCTTAGGGAACTCCAATATATTTACTGTATTCTAGCTTTGTTTCACTAAACAATAGTTGGAAATTTTATCCAAACTAAGACAAAAAAACTTATTCAAGTAGACCTAGAGCATCTCTAACCGATCCCATAAAACGTGTGTGTCTAGTAAAAATCGACTTTGCTCCACTAAACCAAACCTAGGCCATCCCTTATGTGTGTTAGAGGATTAAAACTTTTACTCCAAGGCCTCCCTACTATCAAATATACTCGGCCGCTCACCCATGGAATAACCCCCCCCCCCCCCGGCCACATCCTCCCCATCGCATGTTGTATCATTTCCCATGTCGCCCCCGGAAACCACCCTTTGCCTTGCTGACACACCTCTGCATTCACCGCCTGCCTGCCCCAGTCATAGATACTTGTGGGTTGCTGCCGTCATCGGAATCAAGCTCTGTCGCTGATGTGGCCGTGTCGATCTTGTTTCCATAAGGACACACTACATACCTTTCCTATGAGCCCCTCTATGGACAACTGGCCATTTAGAAGCCGACTGACCACTAGCAGCTTGGGCACCCGCTCAACACCGCCAGCCAACACCTCCTGTGTCCTTCAAGTTTTCGACAGATTACCTAGGTGAGTTTTTTGGTGTTGTTTCATCTCGTTTTTATTTTTGGCAATTGGATTAAACCTAGTCATTTCTAGTGTATATGAAAAGGTTGAGGGAGATGATCTATGATGACTCTTTGTCGACATAGGATGAATACAATAACGACTTGGAAATCGCCGTTGCCTTGACCTTCGACAAGAATTTTTGGCGGTCGAGAGTAGGATTACAATTCAGCTGTATGCACATCAATAGAGATAGAGTGGGGGGACATGCCAACATTATGAGAGATCACTTCAATCACACTTCAACATATGTGGAGAAGTATTTTCTCAATGATTTTGGATGCACATAAGTCTCTTCCTCACCATTGCAAAATATATGGAGAAGCATGTTGATTGCTTTAGAAGTGCATCGGGGGAGATAAGTGCAAGCCCACTGATGAAATATATCGTAACTGTTCTAGTGCTTGTGAATGGTTGTTCGGTGGACATTGTTGATGACTATGTCCGCATTGGAGAAGATATACACTTTGAGGCCATTCAAATGTACACAAAAGTCATGATCTATGATCTTTGGGACAAAGTACTTGATCGCACCCATTAATGTAGAGACCAAGAGGCTCTTTGGACTATGTGAAGAACGCGCGCTATTGCATCATAGGATCCATGGATTTATAATTCATTCTTTTGATTGTTATCCCTCATAATGACATGAATTTGTTGTTGAGATCACCACTGTTTGCAAGGCTTGCTGCCGGAGATGGTCCTCCTTGCAACTGTGTTATCAAATATTGTCAATACATGATGACTTACTAGCTTGCAGATGGCAACTATCCTCCATGGGAAACATTTGGCAAGACAATCAAACGTCCTCACGGGAGTAAGAGATCTCACTTTGCAAGGAGTCGAGAGTCGATAAGGGATGATGTGGAGAGATCTTTTGGTGTGCTTTGAAAGCAATTTTCCATTATTTATGGGGATGCTAAGTATTGGAACCCCAAGATCTTATGGAAAATAATCGCATGTTGCATCATCTAGTATAACATGATCATTGAAGACGAGAAAAGCATGCGCGGGAACTTTTGATACATCTCCAATGGGTATCCTGTTTAGTCGGTGCCCGATGCAAACATGATATAGAGATTCCGCACAGCGCATCGAAGCATCAAGAGTCAATAAGTTCATATCCAGCTCCAAGATGATCTTCTTGAGTCTGAGTAGCTAGTCCGTAGCACTTCATAGTGTTTCATTATCATGTTATTTTACTTAATTTGAACCCTTCTGTGTGTTTGACTTTGAATTTTTTGTTTGTAAACTTTGAGTTTATAATATTCTTGAATTGTGTGAACCATAATTATTATATTTGGATTTAATATGTGTGAAAATATGTACTTAAATGTGGTATGTAAACTAAAATTAGGAATATTAACATTTTTCTTACGTGTTAAGTTTAGGGGATCGGCTAGGAACCGCTTTTATTTAGCAGCCGAAGTATATGGAGCTAACACTCTGTTTGGATGTTTGCATTGGGAGCCTTGACATTGCATTGGATTTAATAACAATATCATAGTATATAGGTATTGAGATTGAATGCCAATATTTTTTTGGATGTTTAGGTATATGAAACACGACTTGATACTCAGGTTCAATGCCAAATTTTGTTTGACGGTCAAAGTGAGGAATTAAGTTGAATGAGACTTTGGCAAGACATCAAGAAAAGAGGAGGCCGGGCGGGGGAGACGGGTGAAGGTCGAGCACAGGATCTCGCGGTGGAGGCTGGGCTGAAGGGTGGCGACGATCGCTGGATCCCGGGGTGGAGGCGAGGTAGGAGGGTGGCACGGACCGCCGAAGCTCATGTTAGAGGTTGGGCGGGAGGGTGGTACCTTCAACTGGAGCTCGGAACGTCTACATGTGTTGGAGCTTGGGGTGGAGGGCTGCCAGCCACCAGAGCTCAGGTTGGAGGCCCGATGAGAGGGTGGCGTTGGCGCTCGAGCTTGTCGTGGGCTACTTGTGCTGCATAGGAGCTTGGATGGAGGGACTGTTGGAAATATGCCCTAGAGGCAATAATAAATTAGTTATAATTACATTTCTTTGTTCATGATAATCGTTTATTATCCATGCTATAATTGTATTGAATGAAAACATAGATACATGTGTGGATACATAAACAAAACAATGTCCCTAGCAAGCCTCTAGTTGGCTAGCCAGTTGATCAAGGATAGTCAAGGTTTTCTGACTATGTGCAAGTGTTGTTGCTTGATAACTAGATCACATCATTAGGAGAATCATGTGATGGACTAGACCCAAACTATGAATGTAGCTTATTGATCGTGTCGTTTTATTGCTATTGTTTTCTGCGTGTCAAGTATTTATTCCTAAGACCATGAAATCATATAACTCACTGGCACCGGAGGAATACCTTGTGTGCATCAAACGTCGCAACGTAAATGGGTGACTATAAAGGTGCACTACAGGTATCTCCGAAGGTGTACGTTGAGTTAGTATGGATCAAGACTGGGATTTGTCACTCCGTGTGACGGAGAGGTATCTCGGGGCCCACTCAGTAATACAACATCACACATAAGCCTTGCAAGCAATGTGACTAAGTGTAAGTCACGGGATCTTGTATTACAGAATGAGTAAACAGACTTCTAGGTAACGAGATTGAAATAGGTATGCCGATACCGACGATCAAATCTCGGGCAAGTAACATACCAAAGGACAAAGGGAATGACATACGGGATTATATGAATCCTTGACACTGAGGTTCAACCGATAAGATGTTCGGAGAATATGTAGGATCCAATATGGGCATCCAGGTCCCACTATTGGATATTGACCGAGGAGTACCTCGGGGCATGTCTACATAGTTCTCGAACCCGCACGGTCTGCACACTTAAGGTTCGATGATGTTTTAGTATAGTTCAGTTATATGTGTGGTTACCGAATGTTGTTCGGAGTCCCGGATGAGATCACGTACGTCACGAGGGTTTCCGGAATGGTCCGGAAATGAAGATTGATATATAGGATGGTTTCATTTGGTTACCGGAAGGTTTTCGGGCATTACCGACATTGTACCGGGAGTGACGAATGGGTTCTGGAAGTTCACCGAGAGGGGGGCAACCCACCCGGAGGGAGCCCAATGGCTTTGAGGTGGCGCACCAGCCCTTGGTGGGCTGGTGGGACAGCCCAAGAAGGCCTTGGCGCAAAGAGAAGAAAAACCAAAGAGAAAGGAAAAAAGGGGAGGTGGGAAGGAAGAGAAGGACTCCACTTTCCAATCCTAATTGGAGTAGGATTCCTCCTCTCCTCCTTGGTCTGTGCACCCTTGAGCGCTTGGCACTCAAGGCAAGCCTCCTCGCCCTCCCTCCTATATATAGTGGTGTTTTAGGGCTGATTTGAGAAAACTTTTGACACGTGCAACTCAGATCTAGACAGCATAGTTCTTCCTCTATATCGGATTTCTTCGGAGCTCGGGCGGAGCCCTGCACGAGTAGATCGCCACCACCACCGGCACGCTGTCGGAGAACTCATCTACTTCTCCGTCTTGCTTGCTGGATCAAGAAGTCTGAGATCATTGTCGAGTTGTACGTGTGCTGAACGCGGAGGTGTCGTCCATTCGGCACTAGATCAGAACGGATCGTGGTACGGATCGCGAGATGGTTCGTGGGACGGTTCGTGGGGCGGATCGAGGGACGTGAAGACGTTCCACTACATCAACCGCGTTTCTTAACGCTTCCTGCTGCGCGATCTACAAGGGTACATAGATCCAAATCTCCTCTCGTAGATGGACATCACCATGATAGGTCTTCGTGTGCGTAGGAAATTTTTTGTTTCCCATGCAACGTTCCCCAACAATGGCATCATGAGCTAGGTTCATGCGTAGATGTTATCTTGAGTAGAACACAAAAGGTTTTGTGGACTGTGATGTTCGATTTGCTGCCCTTCTTAGTCTTTTCTCGATTTGGCGGTATTGTTGGATTGAGCGGCCCGGACTGACATTATTCGTACGCTTACGAAAGACTGGTTTCATCGATTGACATGCAACCTCGTTGCATAAAGATGACTGGCGGGTGTCAGTTTCTTCAACTTTAGATGAATTGGTTTTGACCGAGGCGGTCCTTGGAGAGGTTAAATAGCAATTTGCACATCTCCGTTGTGGTTTTTGTGTAAGTAAGATGCGATGATACTAGATTCCCATAGGAGCCACTTAAAACATGCAAACAACAAATTAGAGGACGTCTAACTTGTTTTTGCAGGGTATGCTTGTGATATCATATGGCCAATGACATGATGTGATATATTGGATGTATGAGATGATCATGTTGTAATAGTTAACATCGACTTGCACGTTATGCTACAGCAACCGGCAGGAGCCATAGGGTTGTCTTTAAACTAACGTTTGTGTTTGCAGATGCGTTTACTATATTGTTATGATGTAGCTTTAGTAGTAATAGCATAAGTAGCACGACAACCTCGATGGCGATACGTTGATGGAGATCATGATGATGGAGATCATGGTGTGGCACCGATGATAAGAAGATCATGTCGGTGCTTTGGTGATGGAGATCAGGAAGCACAAGATGATGGACATATCATGTCTCTTATGAATTGCATGTGATGTTAATCCTTTTATGCACCTTATTTTGCTTAGAACGACGGTAGCATTATAAGGTGATCTCTCACTAAAATTTCAAAATGAAATTGTGTTCTCCCCGACTGTGCACCGTTGCGACAGTTCGTCGTTTACCACTCAAATTACGTGATGATCGGACTTGAGTTAGTGAATTTGGATCATTTACCACTCAAATGACTAGAGAGATGTACTTTTTGACTAGGATTTCTTAAGTAATATGATTAATTGAAATAATTATCATGAACATAGTCTAATGGTCTTTGCGAATTATGATGTAGCTTGCGCTATAGATCTACTGTTTTTTATATGTTCCTAGAGAAAATTTAGTTGGAAGTTGATAGTAGCAACTTTGCGTACTGAGTCCGTAAAACTAAGGATTGTCCTCATTGCTATGCAAAAGGCTTATGTCCTTAATGCACCACTCGGTGTGCTGCCACTCGAGCGTCGTCTGTGGATGTTGCGAACATCTGACTTACACGTTTTTGATGACTACGTGATAGTTCAGTGTGTAATACTTAAAGGCTTAGAAGTAAGGCGCCGAAGACGTTTTTGAAAACGTCGCAGAACATAAGAGATGCTGTGAGAGATGAAATTGAGATTTCATGCTCGTGACCTTGTTGAGAGGTATGATACCTCCAACAAGATTCTTTGTCTACAAAGTAAAGGAGAAACGCTCAATCGTTGAGCATGTTCTCAGTTTGTCTGAATACAACAATCGCTTGAATCAAGTGGGAGTTAATCTTCCACATAAGATAGTGATTGTTCTCCAAAGTCACTGCCACCAAGCTGTTAGAGCTTAGTGATGAACTATAACATATAAAGGGTAGATATGATGATCCTTGAGCGATTCGAAATGTTTGACACTGTGAAAGTAGAAATCAAGAAGGAGCATAAATTGTTGATGGTTGGTAAAACCACTAGTTTCAAGAAGGGCAAGGGCTAGAAGGGATACTTCATGAAACGACAAACCAGTTGCTGCTCTAATGAAGAAACCCAAGATTGAACCCAAACCCGAGACTAACTGCTTATGTTATGAGGGGAACGGTCACTAAGGCGGAGCTACCCTAGATACTTGGTAGATAAGAAGGCTGGCAAAGTCGACAGAAGTATATTTGATGTACATGATATTGATGTGTACTTTACTAGTACTCCTAGTAGCACGAGGGTATTAGATACCGGTTTGATTGCTAAGTGATTAGTAACTCGAAATCAAAGCTATGGAATAAATGGAGACTAGCTAAAGACGAGGTGACGATATGTGTTGGACGTGTTTCCAAGGTTGATATGATCAAACATCGCACGCTCCGTGATACGTCTCCATCGTATCTACTTTTCCAAACTCTTTTGCCCTTGTTTTGGACTCTAATTTGCGTGATTTGAATGGAACTAACCTCGACAACGTTGTTTTCAGCAGAATTGCCTTGGTGTTATTTTTGTGCAGAAATCAAAGTTCTCAGAACGTCCTGAAAATTTACAGAGAATATTTTTGGAAAATATTAAAAATACCTGCGCAAAGATCCACCTGAGGGGGTGGGCCAGTGGGCCACAATCCCTATCACCGCCACCCCCCTGGTGGCGGATGGCCAGCTTGTGGGGCCCATGTGGCTCTGCCGCCCGCAATCTCAGCTCTATAAGTTCACTTTCGTCCTAGAGAAAATCAGGAGAGAAGATTTCATCGCGTTTGCGATACGGAGGCGCCGCCACAACCTGCTCTTCATCTGGAGGGCAGATCTGGAGTCCGTTTTGGGCTCCAGAGAGGGGAAATCATCGCCATCGTCATCATCAACCTTCTTCCCTCTCCAATTCCATGAAGCTCTTCATCGTTCGTGAGTAATCTATTCGTAGGCTCACTGGGCGGTGATGAGTAGGATGAGATCTATCATGTAATCGAGTTAGTTTTGATGGGGATTGATCCCTAGTATCCACTATGTTTGGAGATTGATGTTGCTACTACTTTGCCATGCTTAATGCTTGTCAGTAGGGCCCGAGTGCCATCATTTCAGATCTGAAATTATTATGTTGCCACCAATATATGTGTGTTTTAGATCCGATCTTGCAAGTTGTAGTTACCTACTATGTGTTATGATCCGGCAACCCCGGAGTGACAATAACCGGAACCACCGGTGATGACCATAGTTTGAGGAGTTCATGTGTTCACCAAGTGCTAATGTGTTGGTCCGGTTCTTTATTAAAAGGAGAATCTTAATATCCCACAGTTTCCTTTTGGACCCCGCTGCCACGGGAGGGATGGACAATAGATGTCATGCAAGTTCTTTTCCCTAAGCACGTATGACGACACACGGAATGCATGCCTACATCACATTGACGAACGGGAGCTAGCCACATATCTCTCCATGTTATAGCTGTTGCATGATGAATATCATCCAAACAAATCACCGACCCATTGCCTACGAGTTTTTTCTACTGCTGTTGTTACTTGTCTTGCTCTGCTGGTGTTACTTGTCTTGCTCTGCTGCTACTGTTGCTACTACTGTTGCTTGCTACTGTTGCTACTAGTTACTGTTGTCACTACTGTTGTTCCTTGCCGCTGCATTTACTCGTTACACTCCTGCTACCTGGTACAATTTTGGTTCGCTGGTCGTTGATGGGAATAGACAATTTCCGTCAACGAGGCAACTTGGCGCCATTGATACAATCGTTAGGAATGGTCTGTCGTCAACACATCCTTTCTGACACTTTTGTTATAATACTACTTTGATGTTACTACTTTGCTTGCAGATACTAATCTTTCAGGTGTGGTTGAATCTGACACAATCAACTGCTAATACTTGAGAGTATCCTCTCACCTCCTACAGGCGTATCAACAAATTTGGGTCAAATACTCTACCCTCGAAAACTGCTCTGATCCCACGCGGTGGTGGGCCGTCAACAACATTCTTCTAGTTTTGATTGCCGGGGAGTGCTAGCAGCATTCTTCTGGTGCCGTTGCAGGGGAAGGTTTGCTGTCACGGAATCACTCCCTCTACTATCGGAATTGGTGTTAAACCTAAATAATTGTTATTTGGTGTTTGCGTTGAGCATGAACATGATTGGATCGTGTTTATTGCAATACGATTATTCATTTAAAGAGAATAATGGTTATTCTATGTGCTTGAATAATTACCTTCAATGGTTTATTGAATCTCGATCGTAGTGTTACACTTGTTCATAATATTAGTGCCAAAAGATACAAAGTAATAATGATAGTACCACTTACTTGTGGCACTGTCGCTTGAGTCATGTTGGTGTAAAATGCACGAAGAAGGTCCATGCTGATGGATCTTTGTACTCACTCATTTTTGAAACGTTTGAGACATGCAAACCATACATGTTGGTATAAACACATGAAGAAACTCCATGCAGATGGATCAGTTGGACTCACTTGATTTTGAATCACTTGAGACATGCAAAATCATACCACATGGAACAAGAAAGTAACTTGTTGGATGCAATACATTTTTTATGTGTGCAGTCCAATGAGTGTTGAGGCACATAGTGGATATCGTTATGTTCTTACTTCAATGATGATTGGAGTAGATACAGGAGTATTTACTTGATGAATCACACGTCTGAAATATTGAAAAGTTCAAAGATATTTCAGAGTGAAGATCATCGTGACAAGAGGATAAACTGTCTATGATATGATCATAGAGATGAATATCTGCGTTGCGAGTTTTGACATAGTTAAGACAATGTAGAAATTGTTACGCAGTTCATGCCACCTAGAACACCATAGTGTGATGGTGTGTCCGAACGTCATAGTCGCTCCCTATTTGATAGGGTGCACACTATGATGTCTCTTGTCAAATTACCACTATAGTTTATGGGTTATGCATTAGAGACAACCGCATTCCCTTTAAATAGGGCACCATGTATTTCCGTTGAGATGACATAGTATACACTATGGTTTGGAGAAACCTAAGCTGTCATTTCTTAAAAGTTTGGGGCTGCGACCTTATGTGAAAAAGTTTCAGTGTGATAAGCTCGAACCCAAAGCGGATAAATGCATCTTCATAGGATATCCAAAACAGTTGGATACATCTCCTATCTCAGATACAGAAGCAAAGTGTTTTTTTCTAGAAACGGGTCCTTTCTCGAGGAAAGGTTTCTCTCGAATGAATTGAGTGGGAGGGTGGTGGAACTTGATGAGGTTAGTGAACTTTCACTTCTACCAGTGTGTAGCAAGGTGCAGGAAGATGTTCCTGTGGCGCCTACACCAATTGAAGTTGAAACTGATGATGGTGATCATTGGGCTTCGGATCAAGTTACTACAAACCTCGTAGGTTGAAAAGTTCGCGTACTACTACAGAGTGGTACGGTAACCCTGTCTTGGGGGTCATGTTGTTGAACAACAATGAATCTATGAGCTATGGAGAAGCGTTGGTGGGCCCGGATTCCGACAAATGGCTGGAGGCCATAAAATCCGAGAGAGGATCCATGTATGAAAACAAAGTGTAGACTTTGGAAGAACTACTTGATGGTAGTGAGACTATTAATTAAAGATGGATCTTTAAAATGAAGACAGACGATGATGGTGAAAAGTTATGATTAAGAAAAGTTCGGCTTGTCGCAAAGATGTTTTCGACAAGATCAAAGAGTTGACTATGATGAGACTTTCTCACTCGTAGCGATGCTAAAAGTCTGTTGGAATTATGTTAGTAGTTGCTGCATTATTTATGAAATATTGCACATAGGATGTCAAAACATTGTTTGTTCGACGGTTTCCTTGAGGAAAGGTTGTATGTGATACAACGAGAAGGTTTTGTCAATCCCAAAGATGCTAATAAGTATGCAATGTCCAGCGATCCTTCTATGGACTGGTGCAAGCATCTTGGAGCTGGAATGTACGCTTTGATGAGATGATCAAAGCTTTTGGGCTTGTACAAGGTTTATGATAAACTTGTATTTCCAAAGAAGTGAGTGGGAGCACTATATAATTTTTGATTAGTATATGTGGTTGACATATTGTTAATCGGAAGTAATGTAGAATTTCTGTGAAGCATAAAAGGTTGTTTGAAAGGAGTTTTTCAAAGGAAGACCTAGATAGAGCTATTTGAACATTGAGCATCAAGGTCTATAGAGATAGATCAAAACGCTAAACAGAACTTTCAAATAAAATGCATGCCTTGACAAGTTTTTGAAGGAGTTCAAAATAGATCAGGAAAGAAAGAGTTCTTGGGTGTGTTGTAAGGTGTGAATTTGAGTAAGACTCAAAAGCCCGACCACGGCAGAAGAAAGAGAAAGGACCAAGGTTGTCCCCCTATGCCTTAGCCATAGACACTACAGTATGCCATGCTGTGTACCGCACCTGATGTGTGGCTTGCCACAATTCTGTTAAGAGGTACAGAGAGTGATCCAGGATTCAATCGCTGAACAACAGTCAAAGTTATCCTTAGTAACTAATGGACTAAGGAATTTTTCTCGATTATGGAGGTGGTTAAAGAGTTCGTCGTAAAGGGTTACGTTGATGCAAGCTTTGGCACTAATCGGAATAACTATGAGTAGTAAAACGGATTCGTATAGTAGAGTAGATATTTGGAGTATTTCCGAATGGCACGTGGTAGCAGCATCTATAAGATGACATAAAGATTTGTAAAGAACACATGGATTTGAAATTTTTGGAACCGTTGACTAAAACCTATCTCACGAGAAACCCGTGATCACACCCCAGAACAATATGGGTGTTGGATTCGTTAAAATCACATGGTGATGTGAACTAGATTATTGACTCTAGTGCAAGTGGGAGACTGTTGGAAATATGCCCTAGAGGCAATAATAAATTAGTTATTATTATATTTCTTTGTGTGTGATAATCGTTTATTATCCATGCTATAATTGTACTGAATGAAAACATAGATACATGTGTGGATACATAGACAAAACAATATCCCTAGCAAGCCTCTAGTTGGCTAGCTAGTTGATCAAGGATAGTCAAGGTTTTCTGACTATGTGCAAGTGTTGTCGCTAGATAACTGGATCGCATCATTAGGAGAATCATGTGATGGACTAGACCCAAAGTATGAATGTAGCATATTGATCAGAGTCCCGTATGAGCTCACCGACGTCACGAGGGTGTACGGAATGGTCCGGAAACGAAGATTGATATATAGGATGGTTTCATTTGGTTACCGAAAGGTTTTCGGGCATTACCAGCATTGTACCGGGAGTGACGAATGGGTTCCGGAAGTTCACCGGGAGGGGGCAACCCACCCGGAGGGATCCCAATGGCTTTGGGGTGGCGCACGAACCCTTAGTGGGCTGGTGGGACAGCCCAAGAAGGCCTTGGCGCCAAGAGAAGAAAAACCAAAGAGAAAGGAAAAAAGGGGAGGTGGGAAGGAAGAGAAGGACTCCACTTTCCAATCCTAATTGGAGTAGGATTCCTCCTCTCCTCCTTGGCTAGCGCACCCTTGAGGTCTTGGCCCTCAAGGCAAACCTCCTCCCCCTCCCTCCTATATATAGTGGTGTTTTAGGGCTGATTTAAGACAACTTTTTCCACGTGCAACTCAGATCTAGACACCATAGTTCTTCCTCTAGATAGGATTTCTGCGGAGCTCGGGCGGAGCCTTGCAGGAGTAGATCGTCACCACCACCGGTGCGCGGTTGATACGTCTCCAACGTATCTATAATTTTTGATGGTTTCATGCTATTATCTTGTCAAACTTTGGATGTTTTGTATACCTTTTATATATTTTTTGGGACTAACTTATTAACTCAGTGCCAAGTGCCAGTTCCTGTTTTTTCCATGTTTTTGACCCCTTTCAGAGGAGGATTTTGAATGGAGTCCAAACGGAATGAAACTGCCAAAAAGATTTTTTCCGGAATAGAAATAGATTGGAGAGCCGGAGAATCAGGGCAGGGGCCCACCAGGGACCCCACAAGCCCTCATGGCGTGGCAGGGGGGAAGCCGCGGCCCCTGGTTTCTGGGCTCCCTGAAGTTCCTTGGCCCTAGGTTTTGCGCCTATATATTCCCCAAAATTCCATAAAAATCAGGAGATCATCGAAAATACTTTTCCGCCGCCGCAAGCTCCTGTCTCCGCAAGATCCCATCTAGGGCACATTCTGGTGCACTGCCGGAGGGGTGATTCAGATACGGAGGGCTTCTCCATCGACACCATGAGCTCTCCGATGATGCGTGAGTAGTTCACCATAGACCTACGGGTCCATAGCTAGTTGCTGGATCTTCAATACAAAGTTCTCCATGATCTTCATGCATATCTATCCGATGTAATCTTATTTTGTGATGTGTTTGTCGAGATCCGATGAATTGTGGATTTATGATCAGATTATCTATGAATATTATTTGAGTTTCTTCTGATCTCTCTTATGCATGATTTCATATCCTTGTAATTCTCTTCGAGTTGTGGGTTTTGTTTGGCCAACTAGATCTATGATTCTTGCAATGGGAGAAGTGCTTCGTTTTGGGTTCATACCGTGCGGTGACCTCACCCGGTGACTGAAGGGGTAACGAGGCATGCATCATGTTGTTGCCATCAAGGGTAAAAAGATGGGGTTTTCATCATTTGTTTGAGATTATCCCTCTACATCATGTCATCTTGCTTAAGGCGTTACTCTCTTCGTCATGAACTCAATACACTAGATGCATACTGGATAGCGGTCGATGTGTGGAGTAATAGTAGTAGATGCAGAAAGTATCGGTCTACTTGTCTCGGACGTGATGCCTATATGTTTGATCATTGCCTTAGATATCGTCATGAATTTGCGCGGTTCTATCAATTGCTCGACAGTAATTTGTTTACCCACCGCAATACTTACTATTTTGAGAGAAGCCTCTAGTGAAAACTATGGCCCCCGGGTCTACTCCACACCATATTTTCAGCCTTACACTTTTTACTTCGTTGTACTTTCCGCCTTCAGATCTCACTTTGCAAACAATCTTGAAGGGATTGAAAACCCCTTTATAGCGTTGGGTGCAAGCTCTTTTGTGTTTGCGCATGTACTATGGACTTGACGAGATTCTCCTACTGGATTGATACCTTGGTTCTCAAACTAAGGGAAATAATTGCTGCTCCTGTGTTGCATCACCCTTTCCTCTTCAAGGGAAAAGCCAACGCAAGCAAGTCTCCATCAACGTGTCAAATTTTGGCGATGTTGTTTGAGAAGTAGCAGAAGGATTTCTCGCACCGTTGCCGGGGAGGATGAAGTCAAGAACTCATCCAAATAAGTGTCGGCAAACTCATCTCTTGCATTTACTTTGTTTGCCAGTTGCCTCTCGTTTTCCTCTCCCCCACTTCACCTATTTGCCTTTTTTTTGCCTTTTTGGTTCGCCCTTTTCTCTCGCTTGCTTTCTGTTCGCTTGTGTGCCATGTGCCTTCAATATGCTTGCATCTTCGCTTGCTGAAAATCTAGTGATATGGATCCTCATCTATTTGCTAATCTTTTTAAGAGATCCAATTATGTTGATCCAATTGCTAGTGAGTTGAGTGCACTTGACTATCTTTATGGAGTTTTGTTTGAGATGCGTGAATCTGGAAATTGTGAGGATGAAATTTATGAAGTGATTCACGAAGGCTCCTTGGATGAAAAGCATGATTGCAATGGCTTCACTATAAATTCTATTAGTGACAATCATGCTAAAAATATGCAAAACCCTAAGCTTGGGGATGCTAGTTTAGCTATGTCCACTACTTGTTGCAATGATCATGAGTGGGGCGATGATTTTTCTTATGATCTTGAAATTTTGTTTAAGCCTCATGATGAATATGATATTTGCAATATTATTGAAAGTGGGTTTAGATAAGTCATGACTTTAGTTGATGATAATCCCACTATTTTTGAAGAGCGTCAACTTTGCATGCATGTGGATCATGAAAAGAATGTCCGATGTGATAGTTACATTGTTGAATTCGAATATGATCCCGCATGTAATTATTATGAGAGAGGAAAATATGGTGGTAGAAACTTTCATATCAATAAAAAACCTCTCGTTATGTTGAGATTGCTATTGTCTCTTACTTATTCCTTGCATATGGTAACTATTGGTTGTTTTGACAATCTGCTTTCCTATAAAATGCCTATGCATAGGAAGTATGTTAGACTTAGATGAGATTTTCACATGCTTTTATGATGCTCTCGTTGTGCTTCAGTTCTTGTCTTTTGTGTGAGCATCATTGAATTATCAATGCCTAGCTAAGGGTGTTAAACAATAGCGCTTGTTGGGAGGCAACCCAATGAATTTATATTTTTCTTTCTGTTTTGTTGCGTCCACACCATCATAATTCTGTTATGATTGTGTCTTTTGTGTTTCTTTTTGTGTTTGAGCCAAGTAAAACCTTTATGACTAGTCTTGGTGATGGTTGTTTGATCCTGCTGGAAAAAGACAGAAACTTTTCGCTCACGAGATGATTTTTCATTTTTATTCAGAAAGAGATTCTGAGTTGATTTTTTTGCTGCTGGTTGATATGCCTTTTTCCCAGGCAGTCGTAATTTTTCAGAATTTTTGAGGTACCAGAAGTATACAAAGTATACAGATTTCTGTTGCGGAACGTCGCGTGGGAAACAAAAATTTTCCTACGCGCACGAAAACCTATCATGGTGATGTCCATCTACGAGAGGGGATTTCCGATCTACACATCTTTGTAGATCGCATAGCAGAAGCGATAGTGAACACGGTTGATGTAGTGTAACATCCTCACGTCCCTCGATCCGCCCCGCGAACCGTCCCACGAACCGTCCCGCGATCCGTCCCACGATCTAGTGCCGAACGGAGGGCACCTCCGCGTTCAGCACACGTACAGCTCGACGATGATCTCGGCCTTCTTGATCCAGCAAGAGAGACGGAGAGGTAGATGACTTCTACGGCAGCGTGACGGCACTCCGGAGGTTGGTGGTGATCTAATCTCAGCAGGGCTCCGCCCGAGCTCCGCCGAAATGCGATCTAGAGGAAAAACCGTGGAGGTATGTGGTCGGGCTGCCGTGGAAAAGTTGTCTCAAATCAGCCCTAAAACCTCCGTCTATATAGGTGGGAGGTGAGGAGCCTTGCCTTGGGGCTCAAGAGGCCCCAAGGGGTTCGGACGATGCGGAGGAGGAGGATTCCTCCTCCAATCCTAGTCCAACTAGGATTGGAAGGTGGAGTCCTTCCTTTCCTTCCCACTTCCCCCCTTTTTTCTCTTTGATTTTCTTATCTCCTACGCAGGGGCCTCTCTGGGCTTGCCCACCAGCCCACTAAGGGATGGTGCAGCACCCCTAAGGCCTATGGACTTCCCCGGGGTGGGCTGCCCCCCCCCCCCCCCCCCCCCCCGCGATGAACTCCCGGAACCCATTCGTCATTCCCGGTAGATTCCCGGTAACTCCGAAAACCTTCCGGTAATCAAATGAGGTCATCCTATATATCAATCTTCGTTTCTGGACCATTCCGGAAACCCTCGTGACATCCGTGATCTCATCCGGGACTCCGAACAACATTCGGTAACAAACCATATAACTCAAATACGCATAAAACAACGTCGAACCTTAAGAGTGAAGACCCTGTGGGTTCGAGAACTATGTAGACATGACCCGAGGGACTCCTCGGTCAATATCCAACAGCGGGACCTGGATGCCCATACTGGATCCTACATATTCTACGAAGATCTTATCGTTTGAACCTCAGTGCCAAGGATTCATATAATCCCGTATGTCATTCCGTTTGTCCTTCGGTATGTTACTTGCCCGAGATTCGATCGTCAGGATCCGCATACCTATTTCAATCTCGTTTACCAACAAGTCTCTTTACTCGTTCCGTAATACAAGATCCCGCAACTTACACTAAGTCACATTGCTTGCAAGGCTTGTCTATGATGTTGTATTACCGAGTGGGCCCCGAGATACCTCTCCGTCACACGGAGTGACAAATCCCAGTCTTGATCCATACTAACTCAACGGACACCTTCGGAGATACCTGTAGAGCATCTTTATAGCCACCCAGTTACGTTGTGACGTTTGATACATACAAAGCATTCCTCCCGTGTCAGTGAGTTATATGATCTCATGGTCGTAGGAATAAATACTTGACACGCAGAAAACAGTAGCAACAAAATGACACGATCAACATGCTACGTCTATTAGTTTGGGTCTAGTCCATCACATGATTCTCCCAATGATGTGATCCAGTTATCAAGCAACAACACCTTTCTCATAGCCAGAAGACCCTGACTATCCTTGATCAACTGGCTAGCCAATTAGAGGCTTGCTAGGGACGGTGTTTTGTCTATGTATCCACACATGTATCTAAGTCTTCATTCAATACAATTATAGCATGGATAATAAACGATTATCTTGACACAGGAATTATAATAATAACTTATTTATCATTGCCTCTAGGGCGTAATTCCAACAATTGCTACAGACTGGTGTGTTTTTGACAGATTCTATTTTTGTTGAGTTGGTTGCTTGTTTTGATGAAACTATGGTTAGTATCGGGGGGGGGGGGTACTAGCCATGGAAAAGTGAGAATACAGTAGCCCAATACCAATATAGATAGAATTCAAGTTTGCTATAGTACCAAAAGAGGTGGTAGTATGTTTTCTTGTCCTAAAGTTATCACGAGTTTCTGTTTAAGTTTTGTGTTGTGAGGTTTTCAAGTTTTGGGTGATGTTCTCATGGACAAAGAGATAAGGAGTGGAAAGAGCTCAAGCTTGGGGATGCCCAAGGCATCCCAAGCCAAATTCAAGGACACCAAAAAGCCTAAGCTTGGGGATGCCCCGGAGAGGCATCCCCTCTTTCGTCTTCAATTCATCGGTAACATTACTTGGAGTTATATTTTTAGTCACCACATGATATGTGTTTTGCTTGGAGCATCTTGTATCGTAGCAGTCTTTTATTTTTGTTGTGTCACAATCATCCTTGCTGCACACCTTTTGAGAGAGACATGCACTCATCGTGATTTTGCTAGAATGCTCATAGTGCTTCACTTATATATTTTGAGCTAGATAATTTTGCTCTATGCGCTTCACTTATATCTTTTAGAGCACGGCGGTGCGTGACTTGGTAGTTGGCTTATGCTATGAAAGTAGTCCCAAAGGTGATAGGTACCCAAAGAGGATACAAAAACCTCCATCTTCATGTGCATTGAGTAGAAAGAGAAGTCTTGATTCCTCTCAATTAGTTTTGAGACGTGGATTCGGTAATATTAAGAGTTATGCTAGTAGGGTGTTGTGAATCTAGAAATACTAGTGTTGAAGTTAGTGATTCCCGTAGCATGCACGTATGGTGAACTTCTATGTTAGGAATTCCAAGCATAATTGATCTATTGATTGTCATCCTTTGTGTCGAGGTCGGGATCGCGCAATGGTTAACACCTACCAACCCTTCCCCTAGGAGTATGCGTTCAACACTTTGTTTCGATTACTAATAAAAACTTTCGCAATAAGTATGTGAGTTCTTCATGACTAATGTGAGTCCATGATATAGATGCACTTTCACCTTCCACCATTGCTAGCCTTTCTAGTGCCGCGCAACTTTCGCCGGTACACAAACCCACCATATGCCTTCCTCAAAACAGCCACCATACCTACCTACTATGGCATTTTCATAGCCATTCCGAGATATATTGCCATGCAACTCCCACCGTTCCGTCTCATGACTTGTGCCGCCACTCTCATATTGCCATTGCATGATCGTAAGATAGCTAGCAATATGTTTCAATGTCATACGCCAAGCTAGATCGTTAGACATCCTGGTACAGTGTCGGAGGCATTTCCTATAGAGTCATTTCTAAGCTTTGAGCTGTGAGTAAAAAAAATAGTGATGATCATCATTATTAGAGCATTGTCCCATGTAAGGAAATAAAAAAACAGAGGCAAAATAGCCCAAAAATAAAAAAGAAAAAAGGGAAAAGAAAAAAAAAGAAGAAAAAGAGGCCTAAGATCCCAAATAAAAAAAAGAGAAAAAGAGAGAAGGGACAATGCTACTATCTTTTTCCACACTTGTGCTTCATAATAGCACCATGTTCTTCATGATTGAGAGCTTCTTGCTTTGTCACCACCATATGCTAGTGGGAATCTTCATTATATAACTTGGCTTGTACTCCCTCCGTCCGGAAATACTTGTCCTAGGAATGGATGAATCTACACTTATTTTTGTTATAGATACATCCAATATATCCATTTTTAGGACAAGTATTTCTGGACGGAGGGAGTATATTCCAATGATGGGCTTCCTCAAAATTTCCCTAGGTCTTCGTGAGCAAGCAAGTTGGATGCACACCCACTAGTTCTACTTTTGAGCTTTCACATACTTATAGCTCTAGTGCATCCTTTGTATGGCAATCTCTACTCATTCACATTGATATCTATTAATGGGCATCTCCATAGCCTTTTGATACGCCGAGTCAATGTGACCATCTCCTTCTTTTTGTCTCACAACCGCCACCACACCCTATTCCACCTATAGTGTTATATCCATGGCTCACGCTCATGTATTGCGTGATAATTATAAAAAGTTTGAGAAAGTAAGAGTGCGAAAACAATTACTTGGCCAATACCGGGTTGTCCATGATTTACATTAGTTGTGTGAGGATGATGGAGCATAGCCATACGATATGATTTTGTAGGGATAAATTTCCATGGCCTTGTTATTTTGAAAGTTCATGATTACCTTGCTAGTTTGCTTGAAGTATTATTGTTTTCATGTCAATAGCAAACTATTGTTTTGAATCTTACGGATCTGAACATTCATGTCACATGAAATAAGTTGCAAAGGACAACTATGCTAGGTAGCATTCCACATCAAAAATTCATTCTTTATCACTTCCCTACTCAAGGACGAGCAGGACTTAAGCTTGGGGATGCTTGAGACGTCTCCAACGTATCTATAATTTTTGATGGTTTCATGCTATTATCTTGTCAAACTTTGGATGTTTTGTATACCTTTTATATATTTTTTGGGACTAACTTATTAACTCAGTGCCAAGTGCCAGTTCCTGTTTTTTCCATGTTTTTGACCCCTTTCAGAGGAGGATTTTCAACAAAGTCCAAACGGAATGAAACTGCCAAAAAGATTTTTTCCGGAACAGAAAAAGATCGGAGAGCCGGAGAATCAGGGTAGGGGCCCACCAGGGGCCCCACAAGCCCTCATGGCGCGGCCAGGGGAGGCCGCAGCCCCTTGGCTTGTGGGCTCCGTGAGGCTCCTTTGCCCTAGGTTTTGCGCCTATATATTCCCTAAAATTCCATAAAAATCAGGAGATCATTGAAAGTACTTTTCCGCCACCGCAAGCTTCTGTCTCCGCAAGATCCCATATGGGGCACGTTCTCGTGCCCTGCCGGATGGGGGATTCGAATAGGGAGGGCTTCTCCATCAACACCATGACCTCTCCGATGATGCGTGAGTAGTTCACCATAGACCTACGGGTCCATAGCTAGTAGCTAGATGGCTTGTTCTCTCTCTTGGATCTTCAATACAATGTTCTCCATAATCTTCATGGAGATCTATCCGATGTAATCTTCTTTTGCGGTGTGTTTGTCGAGATCCGATGAATTGTGGATTTATGATCAGATTATCTATGAATTTTATTTGAGTTTCTTCTGATCTCTCTTATGCATGATTTCATATCCTTGTAATTCTCTTCGAGTTGTGGGTTTTGTTTGGCCAACTAGATCTATGATTCTTGCAATGGGAGAAGTGTTTGGTTTGGGTTCATACCATGCGGTGACCTCACCCAGTGACAGAAGGGATAGCGAGGCACGCATCGTGTTGTTGCCATCAAGGGTAAATTGACGGGATTTTCATCATTGGTTTGAGATTATCCCTCTACATCATGTCATCTTGCTTAAGGCGTTACTATGTTCGTCATGAACTCAATACACTAGATGCATGTTGGATAGCGGTCGATGTGTGGATTAATAGTAGTAGATGCAGAAAGTATCGGTCTACTTGTCTCGGACGTGATGCCTATATGTACAATCATTGCCTTAGATATCGTCATGACTTTGCGCGGTTCTATCAATTGCTCGACAGTAATTTGTTTACCCACCGTAATACTTGCTATTTTGAGAGAAGCCTCTAGTGAACACTATGGCCCCCGGGTCTACTCCAGACCATATTTTCAGCGTTACACTTTTTACTTCGTTGCACTTTCCGCCTTCAGATCTCACTTTGCAAACAATCTTGAAGGGATTGAGAACCCCTTTATAGCGTTGGGTGCAAGCTCTTTTGTGTTTGTGCAGGTACTCTCGACTTGACGAGATTCTCCTACTGGATTGATACCTTGGCTCTCAAACTGAGGGAAATACTTACTGCTCCTGTGTTGCATCACCCTTTACTCTTCAAGGGAAAAACTAACGCAAGCAGGTCTCCATCAACGTGTAAAATTTTGGCGCTGTTGTTTGAGAAGAAGCAGCCGTCACGCTGCCGGAGCACTAATCTACTTTTCTCTCTTTCTTGATGGATCAAGAAGGCCGAGATCATCGTCGAGATGTACGTATGCTGAACGCGGAGGTGTCGTCCGTTCGACACTAGATCGGAACGGATCGTGGGACGGATTGCGGGACGGTTCGTGGGGTGGATCGGGGGACGTGAAGATGTTCCACTACATCAACCGTGTTTCTTAACGCTTCTTGCCGTGCGATCTACAAGGGTACGTAGATCCAAATCTCCTCTCGTAGATGGACATCACCATGATAGGTCTCCGTGTGCGTAGGAAATTTTTTGTTTTCCATGCAACGTTCCCCAATAGGGAGGCCGGTCACATGATCCTGGGGTGGAGGTGGGGGATGTGCTACCTGCACCGTCGTTGTTCCTTAGGCATGCTCGGGCGAGACCTTCTTTCTCGAGTGGGGATAGAAAGCAGGACACTTGTTTCCAATACCTAGCGATGTCGATCATAGAACCTCCGAATTGGGCCAGAGTTTCTTTGTGTTAGGGACGTGTAAGTCGATATCGAGCGAATGCCACGGTTGAATGCCATGGTCACCCAAACGGTGGTATTTAGGATATTTGGCCCAGATGAATGCCAACGCACAATACCAAGCATGAATAGAAATTTACAAATGATTAAGGGGCATTTCAACGGAAGTTGCTAATGTAGGATGGCTACATTTAACACATTTTCCAATACCATTTTCCATATTGCAAAAAATGGAAAACAATTATACATACGTAAATACATATATAACACATTTGAGAAAGAAATCAGTACAATATACTTTTATACGTAGCGCACACAAAAAAAGACAAATAGTAAATGAAAATGGGCCAACTTTTATTGGTTGCTGTCCCGGGAATTCTTTTTTGTATCTTGCAAACCATAACATTTTTGAATGAAATTTTACAGATCCGTTGCGGATACGTAGTTAGAAATATCATTTCTTTTTTGAAATAATGGGCTACATGTAGCACGTGCTACACAATTCTCCGCACACTGTTTCAAGGGCTAAATTATAGGATTTTCTATTTATGTGCTCCTGGTTCCTTAGTTGTGCTCAATTTTACCGAAGGAGACTAAATTTCATCACTTTTACCCTCCATCAATGGCACCACACTCACAAAAGCCTGAAGGTAGCCTTGTCGCTGGGTCACCCCACTTGGCCATTACCTCCTCAGTTACCGACGCGTAAGGCCGAAGATCTTAAGACATGTGGGTTGTGTATGACATGTGGGACCTGGGCTGGGTGAGGTGTCATTGTTTTCACCTAATTTAGCCCGACCTTACCCTCTAGGGAGTAGTCACATACCCCCACATAGCTGCACATCACCACCACCGTCGTGCCCCTAGCAGCCACCAGCCTCCACTTCGATCATGCGCGTGATGGTGTATTACCGAGAGGGCCCACAAATACCTCTCCGTCATACGGAGTGACAAATCCCAGTCTCGATACATGCCAACCCAACACACACTCTTGAAGATACCTATAGAGCATCTTTATGATCATCCAGTTATGTTGTGACATTTGATAGACACAAGCCATTCCTCCAGTGTCGGGGAGTTGCATGATCTCATGGTCTTAGGAACAAATACTTGACATGTAGAAAGCAATAGCAATAAACTTAGTGATACGATCAAATGATATGCTTACGGTTGGCTCTTTTTTCTCACATCATTCTCCTAATGGTGTGATCCCGTTATCAAATGACAACTCATGTCTATGGTTAGGAAACCTTAACCATCTTTGAATAACGAGCTAGTCTAGTAGAGGCTCACTAGGGAGACCGTGTTGTCTATGTATCCATACATGTATCTGAGTTTCCAATCAATACAATTATAGCATGGATAATAAATGATTATCATGAACAAGGAAATATGATAATAACTAATTTATTATTGCCTCTAGGGCATATTTCCAACAGTCTCCCACTTGCACTAGTGTCAATAATCTAGTTCACATCACCATGTGATTAACACCCAATGAGTTCCGGGGTTTTATCATGTTTTGCTTGTCAGATAGGCTTTCGTCAACGGGTCTGCAACATTGAGATCCATGTGTACTTTGCAAATATCTATGTCATACTATAGATGCTGCTAGCACGCTCCACTTGGAGCTATTCCAAATGACCGATCCACTATACGAATCCGGTTTGCTACTCAGAGTTATCCGGATTGGTGTCAAACCTTGCATCAACATAATCCTTTATGACGAACTCTTTTATCACCTCCATAATCGAGAAAAATCTCCTTAGTACTTTTGTTACTAAGGATAATTTTGGCCGCTGTCGAGTGATCCACTCTTGGATCACTCTCGTTCCCCTTGACACACTTATGGCAAGGCACACATCAGGTCCAATACACAGCATGACATACTATAGACCCTACGGCTAAGGCATAGGGGACGACTTTCATCCTTTCTCCTTCTTTTTCCGTGGTCGAGCTTCAAGTTTTGCTCAAATCCACACCTTACAATACAGCCAAGAACTCCTTCTTTGACTGGTCTATTTTGAACTCCTTCAAAATCTAGTCAAGGTATGTATTCATTGAAAGTTTTATCAAGCTTCTTGATCTATCTCTATAGATGTTGATGCCCAATATTTAAGTAGATTTATCCAGGTTTTCCTTTGAAAAACTAATTTCAAACAACCCTTTATGCCTTCTAGAAATTCTACATCATTTTTGATCAACAATATGTCATCCAAATAAACTTATGAAAAATTCTATAATGCTCCCACTCACTTTCTTGTAAATACTAGTTTCTTCATAAACTTTGTATAAACCCAAAAGCACATATTCCAACTTCGACATACTTCCACCAGTCCATAACTGGATCGCTGGAGCTCACATACCTTTTAGCATCCTTAGGATCAACAAAACCTTCTAGTTGTGTCACATACAACCTTTACTCAAGGAAACCATTAAGGAAATGATGTTTTGACATCCATCTACCAGATTTCATCATTAAAAAATGCAACAACTTCTAACATGATTCCAATAGACTTAGGCATCGCTACGGGTGAGAAAGTCTCATCGTAGTCAACTCCTTTGAACTTGTCGGAAACCTCTTTGGGACAAGTAGAGTTTTATAAATGTTGACATTTACCATCATCGCCCATCTTCCTCTTAAAGACCCATTTTCTCTGAATAGCTATTCGACCATCACGTAATACTTACAAAGTCCATACTTTTTCCATGCATGGATCCTATCTCGGATTTCCTGGCCTCTAGCCATTTGTTGGAATCCGAGCGCACCATCGCTTCTCCATAGCTCGTACGTTCATTGTTGTCCAACAACATGACTTCCAAGACAGGATTACCGTACCACTCTGGAGCATTACATGTCCTTGTCGACCTACGAGGTTCGGTAGAAACTTGATATGAAGCTTCATGATCACCATCACCAGCTTCCTCTTCAACTCGTGTAGGCACCACAGAAACATCTTCCTGTGTCGTGCTACTCTCCGGTTGAAGTGACGATTCAATAGCCTCATCAAGTTCTATCTTCCTCCCACTCAATTCTTTCGAGAGAAACTCTTTCTCGAGAAACGACATGTTCCGAGAAACAAACACTTTGCCCTAGAATCTAAGATATAAGGTATACCCAATTGTTTTCTTTGGGTGTCTTATGGAGATGCACTTATCTGCTTTGGGTTCAAGCTTATGAGGTTGAAACCTTTTGACATAAGCGTCACTACCCCAAACTTTAAGAAGTGACAGCTTAGGTCTCTTGCCAAACCATAATTCATACGGCGTCTACTCAACAGAATTAGATGGAGCCCTATTTAAAGTGAATGCAGTTGTCTCTAATGCATAAACCCAAAACAAAAGTGGCAAATCGGTAAGAGACATCATAGTACGCACCATATACAATAGAGCACGGCTATGACCTATGGACACAGCATCACACTATGGTGTTCCAGGTCGTATGGGTTATGAAACAATTTGCACATTGTCTTAAATTTATACCAAACTCGTAAGTAAGATATTCACCTCTACGATCATATCATAGAAATTTTATCTTCTTGTCACGAAAATCTTCAACTTCACACTCAAATTGCTTTGAACTCTTTAACATTTTAGACTTGTGATTTATCAAGTAAATATACCCATATCCACTCAAATCATCTATGAAGGTAAGAAAATAAAGATATCCACTATGTTCTTCAACACTCATTGGACTGCAAACATCAGAATGTATTTCTTTCCAGTAAGTCACTTGCCCGCTCCATCTCACTTGAAAACGGGGTCTTTAGTCATCTTACCCATGAGGCATGGTTCGCATATCTCAAGCGATTCATAATCGAGTGAGTCCAAAGATTCGTCAACATGGAGTTTCTTCATGCGTTTTACACCAACATGACCTAAGTAGTATTGCCACAAGCATGTGGTACTATCATGATTAACTTTGCATCTTTTGGCATCTATGTTACGAACATGTGTATCACTATGATTGATATTTAATAACCATTCATATTGGGTGCATGATCATAAAGGATATTATTCACGTAAACAGAATAACCATTATTCTCCGACTTACATGAATAATCGTCTCGCAATAAACAAGATCAATATAATGTTCATGCTTAAAGCGGACACCAAATAACATTTATTTAGGTTTAACACTAATCCCAAACATAGATGGAGAGTGTGGTGGTGATCACATCAACCTTGGAAACACTTCCAACACACATCCACACCTCACCCTTGGCTAGTCTCTATTTATTCCACAACTCCTGTTTTGAGTTACTAATATTAACAACTGAACCAATATCAAATACTAAGGGGCTACAATGAGCACTATTAAGATACACATAAATAACATGTATATCAAATATACTTTTGTTGGCATTGCCAAGCTCCTTATCTACTAAGCATGTGCGGCAATTCTGCTTTTAGTGACCGTTCCCCTCACAACACAAGCACTTAGTCTCGGGTTTGGGTCCAACCTTAGGTTTCTCCATTGGAACAACAATTGGCTTGCCTTTCCCGAAGTTTCCCTTCTTTCCCTTGCCCTTCTTGAAACTAGTGGTTTTACAAACTATCAACACTTGATGCTGCTTTTTGATTTACACATTCATGGTGTAAAACATCGTGAATAGCTCAGGGATCATCATCTCCATCCCTGGCATGTTATAGGTCATCACGAAGCAACAGTAGCTTGGTAACAGTGGCTTGGAGAACTATGTCAATCACTATCTTGTCTGTAAGATCAACTACCACATGATTGAAGCGATTGTAGCACCTAGACAATCTGAGCACATGCTCACCGATTGAGCTATTCCCTTTCATATTTCACGCAAAGAATCTTGTCAGAGGTCTCCTACGTTTCAACAAAGGCACGAGCCTGAATTCCTAAATTCAGCTCTTGGAACATCTCATATTTTCCGTCACGTTCAAAACGTCTTTGAAGCCTCAATTGAAAGCCGTACATCATGACACACTGAACTATCAAGTAGTCATCAAAAACATGTATGTGAGATGTTCGCAACATCCACATACGATGCTTGAGTGGGTGGCACATAGAGCGGTGCATCAAGTACATACGCATTATGTGCAGCAATGAGGACAATCCTCAGTTTATGGACCCAGTCCGCATAATCGCTACTACCATCTTTCAACTTAGTTTTCTCTAGGAAAGTATCAAAGTACAGGGGAGCTACAACACAAGCTATTGTTCTACAACATACTTTGCAAAAATATCTTAGACTATGTTCATGATAATGAGTTTAATTAATCATATTACTTTAGAACTCACACTCAAATCGACATCCCTGATGTTGTTCGAGTGTAACATTATCCAATTCCACCAACCCAAGTCCGATCATCATGTGAGATGAGGTGGTTTCAATGGTGAACATCTCCATGTTGATCATATCTACTATATGACTCATGTTTGACCTTTCGGTCTCCTATGTTCTCAGGCCATGTTTTTACATGTTAGGCTCGTCAAGTTTAACCCAAGTGTTCTGCATGTGCAAAACTGGCTTACACCCATTGTATGCGAACGTAGTGTCTATCCGACCTGATCATCACGAGGTGCTTCGAAACGACGAACCTTCGCAACAGTCACACTTGGGGAGAACACAATTTTATCTTGAAACTTCAGTGAGGGGCCATCTTATAATGCTACCGTCGTCCTAAGCAAAATAAGATGCATAAAAGATAAACATCGTGTGCAAATCATACAACTGACATGATATGTCCATCATCATCTTGTGCTTTTGATCTCCATCTCCAAATCACTAGCATGATCTCCATCATCACCGGCATGACACCATGATTTCCACCATCGTGTCGTCATGAGCTTGTCGCGCCAACTATTGCTTATACAACTATTGCTAACTCATCACGATAAAGTAAAGCAAATGGCACAAATAAATTAAAGATAACCCTATGGCTCATGCCGGTTGTCGTACTCATCGGAATGCAAGTCGTGATAATCTATACAAACCATGATCATCTCATACATCACATATATCAAATCACGTCTTTGGCCATATCACATCACAACATGCCCTGCAAAAATAAGTTAGACGTCCTCTACTTTGTTGTTGCAAGTTTTACATGGCTGTTATGGGCAACTAGCAAGAACCGTTCTCACCTATGCAAAGCCGCAACGGTGATATTAAAGTTGATATTTAACCTTCTACAAGGACAACCTCTATCGAATCCGATTCAACTGAAGTGGGAGAGACAAACACCCGCCAGCCACCATTATGCAACAAAGTTACATGTCAGTCGGTGAAACCGGTATCTTGTTCATGGACAAGTATGGTTGGTCCGATCTGCTTCATCTCACAATACCGTCAAATCAAGATAAAACTAAGGAAGTAAGCAATCTGAACATCAACACCCACAAACACCTTGTGTTCTACTCATGCATATCATCTACGCATAGACCTAGCTCTGATACCACTGTTGGGGAATGTTGCATGGGAAACCAAAAATTTCCTAGGAACACCCAAGATCTATCCATGGAGATGCATAGCTATGAGAGGGGGAGTGTATCTACATACCCATGTAGATCGTTAAGCGGAAGCGCATATAACGCGATTGATCTAGTCATACGTCTTTACAATCCAATCGCGATCTGTCCTAATCTAGTGCCGAATGGACCTCCGTGTTCAGCACACCCATGGATCGATGATGTATCCTCCTTGATCCAACAATAGATGGAGAAGAAGTAGATGGTATCTCATCCACCATGACGGTGTGGTGGTGATGGTGGTGAAGCAATCCCAGCACGGCTTCGCTAAGCGCTTGTGGAACTGCGAACGGGGAATAACATGAGAGAGGGGAGGTCGCGGGGCGTGGGAATTGTTGTGTCGAGTTCTTGCACCTCCTCCCCCCTATATATAGGGGTGTTGGAGGACTGGGGGCATGTCCCTAGCGCCTCCTCCAGGAGGGGAGCCGGCCAAAGGGGGATGAGTGACCTCCAAGCCAAGTGGAGGGCCCTCCAACTTACGGTTTCCCTTCCCCTAGGTGCATGGCCTTAGGGGGCTGGTGCGCCTGTCCCAAGAAGGCTAGGACGCCCCCTATAGCCCATGGACGCCCAAGGTGCTGGAGGGATCCTTACAGACTCCTCCGAACCTTCTGAAACCTTCCAGACCTTCCGAAAGCTTCCCGGTACAATACCGATAAAAGTCGAAACTTTTCTGGTAGCCAAAATATGACTTCCCATATAAAAATCTTTACCTCTAGACCATTTCGGATCTCTTTGTGATGTCCGGGATCTCATTCGGGACTCCGAACAACATTTGGTCACCAATGTACATATCCCAAAACTACTCTAGCGTCACCGAACGTTAAGCGTGCGGACCCTACGATTTGAGAATCATGTAGACATGACCGAGAAACCTCTGCAGTCAATAACCAATAGCGGGACCTTGATACCCATATTGGTTCCTACATATTCCACGAAGATGATCGGTCGAACCACGATGCCAAGGATTCAATCAATCCCGTATGCAATTCCTTTTGTCCAACGGTATGTTACTTTCTCGAGATTCGATCATCGGTATCACCATACCTAGTTTAATCTCGTTACCGGCAAGTCTCTTTACTCGTTCCACAGTACAAGATTCTATGACTAACTCTTTAGTCACATTGCTTGCGAGATTCTTGGGATGTTGTATTACCGAGAGGGCCCATAGATACCTCTCCGTCATACGGAGTGACAAATCCCAGTCTCGATCCGTGCCAACCCAACATACTCCCTCGAAGATACCTATAGAGCATATTTATGATTACCCAGTTACGTTATGATGTTTGATACACACGAGGCATTCCTCTGGTGCCATGGAGTTGCATGATCTCATGGTCTTAGGAACAGATACTTGACATGTATAAAGCAATAGCAATAAACTTAGTGATACGATCAAATGCTATGCTTACGGTTGGTTATTTTCCATCACATCATTCTCCTAATGATGTGATCTCGTTATGAAATGACAACTCATGTCTATGTTTAGGAAACCTTAATCATCTTTGATCAACAAGCTAGTCTAGTAGAGGCTCACTAGGGACACTGTGTTGTTTATGTATCCACACATGTATGTGAGTTTCCAATCAATAAAATGATACCATGGATAATAAACGATTATCATGAACAATAAAATATGATAATAACTAATTTATTATGACCTCTAAGGCATATTTCCAAAAAAATGTATATGGATCCGTTCGACGCAGTAGGTCATTGAACATGTGACCGTGGAGACGGTGCCACGATAAATGCAACAGAAAGGGTCCGCGGCTATTGAAACACCTCTTGTATATATCTCTGTCAACTCGATCTCACATCCATCTGTGTTCCCTTCTACTTCACCAAAAAGCCAAAGCCATAGCAAAGAAGATGTAGTTCACCTACCCAACCTACCGTATGTCAGCCACCGTGTGGGAGAGGCAGTACCACGTCGGGGTCACTATCGAGAAAACCCTCTGGGTGTGGGCCATCTGAAGGTGGAGAGTCCAGACGGAGTTGGCGAACTACTTCCTCACAGGAAGCTACCTCCACCTCCCACATGGCTCTCCAAGGATGTTTCACGTGAAAGAGGTTCGCGTCAACGGCCTTGTGATTGGGCTTCTTGCTCACTTCACCAAAGCTTTGACGCCTACTTCCTCCTCGGTAAAGTGTTCTGGTGTGGGTGCTAGTTCATTGTCTTCACCACCCACAACATGTTAACCAACCTCGACAACATTTTCTCCACCCGTGAAGGCATGCACACTATCCCCTACATCTTCCCCAAGGACGAGGAGTGAGCGGGTGCTCGGAGCGAACTAGGTGGTGTAGGGGCCTATCTATGTAGGGACTCATCTATGTAATGTCCATATTCCCAATATATTAAAGAAATATATCATACATTAATGTTATGTTCGCATGATTGCATTTTTATTTTTTGAATATTTAATTGCATCAAATTAAATTTTAATGTGGTTATCTTTAAAGTGAAAGAACATAAGGTACTCTTTGGATGAAAAGATTTTAAAAAGAAGAAACAGAAGAAGAAAAAACTTCAATTTTGGTGTCCATTTGAACCATGGATAATTGAATGGTGTAAAAAATATTAAAAAGCAGACAGGAAAAGCGCAACCATTGACCGATGGGCCGACCGCGCAACCGCTGACCCATGGGCCGCCTCAGTAATAACGCACACGATCAACAACCAAGCTTCCCTGACATGGTGCCATACGCGTCAGTGAAACCATCCACCTATGAACACGGGGCCGCTGACAAACGGGTCCTACAAATCAGTATATGCACCCACTATCTACAACCGCACAACCGCTGACAAAAGTGTCCCACGAGTAAGTAACCGCATCAAGTAACGATCAAATGCTTTGACCCAACGTCAGACTCCAGTTTAAGCTTTTGAAAGGATGAATTGCTCGATGAAGGGGAAAAGTGAGAGTCGCAAAAGAGCGGTGATAAAATTGAACAGAACTAAGCAAGGAGGGGCATAGAAATATAAATTCCAAATTATAAGGGGTCCGTTACAAAAGCTTTTAGCGGACAACATATATACATTGTTCAGATATTGCGTGTTTGTGGTTTATGTCACGTATATCGCTATATGCGTACATCTTCATTTTTGTCGCACTTTGAGAACCGTGCTAGCACTCGGCCATCTAACCAGTGGACGGTATCTGCATTAAATCCACATAGTCGTTTCGCTTCTACTCCCTTCGTTCTTAAATATAAGTCTTTTTAGACACTTTAATAGGGAATGATATACGGATGTATACAGACATATTTTAGAATGTAGATTCATTTATTTTGTTTTGTATATAGTTTCTTATTAAAATATCCAAAAGGACTTATATTAAGAAAGGAGGTACTAACGTAATCTAACTAACGTAATCTTTAACCACCTTTTTTCCGGCCGCATCTTCTTTATGGTTGCTGATGTGAGTCGAGTTCGATCTCTGTTTTCTCTGACCTGGCCTGGAAACACTAGTAAAATAATGGCTTCACACCATACGCCGGTTTACGGATTGAGTTATTAAACAAGGCATCATCAGCAGGTGAAGAGCGTCCAATCGTACATCCGCTGCGGTGCTACGGTTCGTAGTTAATCTCTGGAACAAAGATATACAACCATTCATTAATCTTAGACATGGTGTTGCGCCAGTCAGACTCGTTGATTTCGGATCAGTATACATCCCGATCTCATGTCAGGTTAAAAGCGACGGTTTTGATTTCCTGAACTTCTAGGGACTTTTAGCTGATGTCGAAACAGACGAAATGGGAGCATCGCGCCGTTTATCTTGTACTAATACGTAAAACAAATGGCAGACGAATTTCCATTTTTGACCTAAAGGCTCAACTGGTCATTTGCATTATTCTGTCACTGAACGCAGGATCATAGAGACACTCGCTACTACAAAAAATATTATCAAAGACAGGGTATATGTTTTTATGTTCTTTTTTTCTTAATGTTCTAACGTTGCTTTTTGGGTTTGTCCCTGAGGGATTCGAACCAGGGTATGTATCATCGATGGCTAGACAAAATATGCCTCTACTAAACCATAACATAAAAAATTCTCTCACAGCAGAAAAAAACTGACACAAGCAATGGGCTTTTTTTAACCGGACATAACCCCTTTTCATTAACTTAATAAAGAAAATACATGAGTTTCAAATTAAAGTAAGAGTTTAAGGAGGCGAGAAAGGGAAGGGTGAGTTCAACATCGCCGGGAAACCCGTTATAGGTATTTCATGCGTCTTCAATGTATCTATAATTTTTTATTGTTACATGCTATAATATTATTATTCTACGATATATTTTTTATTTATTTATTTGCTGAGTCATATTATTTTTTAGCACTAATGTATTAACCCAGTGTCAAGTGCGAGTTGTTTTTTTTTTTGCAAGTTTTTGGCTTTTTAGGTATACTGTATCAAACGGAGTTTAAATACCAGGAATTTTTTTTATGATTTTTTATGGACAAAAAAAGACCTGGAAGCTTTGAAAGAAGGTCGGGGGCCACAGGAGGGCCCCACAAGCCAATAGGGCGTGCCCAGGAGGGTGGTTGCGGCATGTTAGCTTGTGGCCCCCCCGGCTCTCCTAGCCTTGTTCTCTGGCTTATAAATTCTCATATATTTCAAAAACTCCACGGGAGCTCTTGAAACACCTTTTCTACCGCCGCAAGTCTCAGTTCCGTCGTGTGACCAAGTCTCGGTTCCGTCGTGTGACCATCTGGAGCTCTATATTGTTGCCCCAGTGGCGGAGGATCAATCATGGATGGCCTCTATATCAACCTTACTGCTCCCATGGTGATGTGTGGATATATAGTCTAATTCAAACCTAGGGTCCATAACTAGTATCTAGATCTCTCTCTATATATCTATCTATCTATCTCTATCTCTCTCTATGTGTGTGTTCTTCAATACAATGTTTAACTCATCTTCGCGATGATCTATTCGATGTAATCACTTTGTGCAGTGTGTTTGTTGGGATCCAACGAATTATGGGTTTATATTCAGATTATTCATGATAAAGATTTGAGTCTTCTCTGAATTACTATTTGATTCTTATTTGCATGATTAGTATAGCTTCTTAAATCTCTCCAATCTATTGATTTGGTTTGGCCAACTAGACTGATCTATCTTCACTAATAGGGGTGTGTTGTAGTGGGTTCAATCTTGCCGTGCTCAATCCGAGTGACAGAAAGGGACATGACACGTATTTGTATTGCTCCCACTAAGGATAAAACAATGAGGTTCATTTATATTAATTGAGTTTACTTTGTCTACATCATGTCATTGTTCTCCAAGTATTACTCTATTTACTTAATAATCTAGATGCATGCTGGATAGTGGTCGATGAGTGGAGTAATAGTAGTAGATGAAGGCAGGAGTCAGGTTACTTGCTTATGGACGTGATGTCTATATACACATGATCATTATCATAAATAAAATTGCACAACTATGTGTTTTTATATCAATTGCCCAACAGTAATTTGTTTACCCATCGTATGCCTTCTTTGAGGGAGAGATGCCAATAGACAACACGATGGCCCCCGGGTCTATTCACAAATATATTTACAAAAACTCTAAATACCTCGCTGCCTTTTATTATTTGTATTTACATTTTATATTTCATATATTTAAACTGTCATCTGCACTACTTATCCGCAGTTGTGTGATTTCTAAAATACTAATAACAATGATTTTATTAGTATTCCTGTACTACCCGCCACTACAGCGGAATCTTATGATATAAATGTTGCTTTGTTGAATCTAGTGATGAAAGAACAATTTTTGGGAAGTCCTAATGAGGATCTTGCTGCTCATCTTAATACCTTTGTTGAATTATGTGATATTAGAAAGAAAAATGACATGGATAATGATGTGGTGAAATTAAAATTATTTCCTTTTTCTTTATGAGATAAAGCTAAATCTTGATTCTCATATTTACCATGCAATAGTATTGGAACATGGGATAAATGTAAAGATGCATCTATTACCAGGTATTTTCCTCCTGCTAAGATCATCTCCCTTAGAAATCAATTATGAATTTTAAGCAACATGAAAAAGAACATGTTTGACAAGCTTGGGAGAGGATGAAATCGATGATTAAAAATTGGCCTACTCATGGTTTGAACTTGTGGATGATTATCCAAATTTCTATGTTGGGTTAAACTTTCTATCTAGAAATTTTCTAGATTCTGCTGCAGGTGGTACCTTCATGAAGGTGACATTAGGAGAGGCTACCAAAATTCTGGTCAACATTATGACAAACTATACTCAATGGAATACCGAAAGAGCTCCAACTGGTAAGAAGGTAAATTGTGTTGAGGAAATCGCTACTTCGAGTTAGAAAGTGGATGCTCTTATTGATTGGGTTGCTAGTAAAAGTGCTAATATTGATCCCAATGACATGCCCTTGTGTACTTTGATTGGGCAAAATGATAATGTTGTTGATGTGAATTTTATCTCGCGAAACAATTTGAATAACAAAGCTTATAGAAGAAACTTCAACACTAGACCATACCCTGGTAATTCCTCTAACAATTATGGTAACTCTTATGGAAGTTCTTCTACAAATAATAATAGGCTATCCCCTGTTCTTGAGAACACAATTATGGAGTTCATTTGTTCTCAGAAGATTTTTAATACTATGGTACAAGAAAAGTTGCATAGAGCTGATGATTGGGTTAGGAACATGGATAGAATTGCTCTTGATGTGGAAACTCTTAAAAATAACAAAAATGCCACCAAAGCATGATCTCAATGAGTCCATTAAATCCATTCAAATATATATTAATGAGAGTAAGGAGAGGACGACAAGGTTGAGAGCCAAACGAGAATTCTTGGAAAAGGCTCTTCCTCCTCATTTTTATCCTCATCATGATGAAGATCTTAAAATGATTGGTACTTCTCCCACTGAAATATTTTTTATTAATATGAAAATATATTTTAAAGGGAATCGAGATGAGTCAACTTTATCTATAAGGTGTCCTAATTGTTTGGAGGGTTATATGATTATAATGGTAAATTTGAAAAAGTGGGTTTGGAGAGGTCAAAACCTTAAATAGTGTTGTGCCCACTATCTTGGATTACAAGGACTTTAATTATAAAGTTTTCTATTTAGTAGAATGTATTTCATTTCCACAATCCATTATTATCTCACACAATGCTTATGAATAAAACAAAGCTTTTACTAAACATATAGTAAAAGCAATGATAAAAGCCTATGATGAGAAACTTGAGCTAGAAGTCTCTATTCCTAGAAAGTTGCATGATGAGTGGAAACCTACTATTAAATTAATATCAAATATTATGAATGCAATGCTTTGTGTGACCTATGTGCTAGTGTTTCAACTATGCCTAAATCTTTATGCGATGTACTTGGTCTCACCGTTATACATGAGTGTTACCTTTAGTTGCATCTTGCGGACTGTACTATCAAGAAACCTTTGGGAAGAATAAATGATGTTCTCATACTTGCTAATAAAAATTATGTGCATGTAGATTTATTAGTTCTTGATATTGAATGCAACCCATATTGTCCAATAATACTTGGGAGACCTGTCTATGAACTATAGGTGCAATTATCGATATGAAAGAGGGAAACATAAGGTTCCAATTCCCATTAAATAAAGGGATGGAACACTTCCCTAAAAAGAGAATCAAATCACCTTATTAATATATCATGTGGGCTACTTATGGGTGGAGTGTCAAAGATGACAACACTTGAATCATATGCATTATGCCTAGCTAGGGGCGTAAAACAATAGTGCTAGTCGAGAGGCAACCCAATAGTTATTTTACTTTTATTGTTCTACTTTATGTTTCTGTGATATAACATGATTATTTCTACTATGATGGTTGTGTTTTGAAGTTTAAATTGGTGTTTATACCAAGCAAATCCTTTGGTATGATTTGAATGATAAGTAGAATTGATATGATGGGAAAACAGATACTTTAGCATCGAGTGCAGAATTTCGCTAGTTTTATCGGAACGTCTTTTTGATTTGAATTTTTACACGGTATTTTTATACAAATCTACACCTTATCCTAATTTTTCATAATGTTATTAGTTCATAAGTAGGGTGTCTTTGCTGATCACTACAGACTGTTCTGTTTTAGACAGATTCTGTTTTAATTGCATAGTTTGCTTGTTTTGATGATGCTATGGATTATATCGAGGATTATAAGTCATGGAGAATTTAGAATATAGAACCTTATGAAATACTAAAATATTAATCAATTTGTAACAGTACCTAATGTTTATGGTTTGCCTATCCTACTAACGAATCTCACGAGTTTCTGTTGAGTTTTGTGTGCTGAAGTTTTTATGTTTTGGGTGTTATCACGATGGATGAAGGAATAAGGTGACGCAAGAGTCTAATATTGGGAATGACCAAGGAACCCCAAGGGAATACTCTAGGAATACTCAAGCATCCCAGCTCGGGGATGCCCCGGAAGGCATCCCGTCTTTCGTCTCAATCCATCGGTATGTCACTTGGAGCTATATTTTAATTCATCACATGATATGTGTTTTGCTTGGAGCGTCGTTTTATTTTGTTTTAGTTTTCCACAGTCATTGTTTCTTGGACACACCCACTTGAGAGACACACATGTTCACCATGATTTGTTAGAATTCTCTTTGTGCTTCACTTATATATTTCAAGCTAAGCACTTGCTCTAGTACTTCACTTATATACTTTAGAGATTAGTCGCGTATAAATTTTATAGAAATAATTGCACTCACGTTCTTCCCTTAAATTTGTTTGAGAGTTAATAAACAGCGAAACTAATTTAAATGGGTTATAAGAATAGTCTAAAAATAATAGCTATCCAAGGAGTGCATAATGAAAACAACATGTAGCACATAAAAGAGAAATTGTGAGTTAATGATATTGATGTGGTATTATGAAAGGGTATGACTGCAAGATTGTTGGTTTGTAAAAATATCGATAGTTAAATGATGTTAATTTGATGTTCATCTAAATAATTGTTATGGCATGGTGATGATGTGTGAGCATTCTTCTTCCTTGTTGAAATCTTGTGTTGCTTAGGTTAGGGGTGTGCGATGGTTAACTCCTACCAACCTCCCTCCTAGAGGAATGTGAGTAGTACTTTGCTTTGAGAGATCTATTAAAACATTGAGATAAGTATGTGAGTTCTTTATGACTAATGTGAATCCATAGGTGTATGCACTCTCACCACCTCATATTTGCTAGCCTCTTCAGTACGTGCATTGCCCATTCTTGCCTCGAGGATCGGTGCAAACTTTGCCGCCGCATCCAAACCCCGCGACATGATACACTGTGTCGCACATTAGCCACCTTCTATATTCACTACTAGAATTAGAGAATTTCCTATTTGTCCAATTCTTTGTCATCCAATTCCGCAAAACATACAACAAAGAATGGACGGCTGGCAAATATACTATTTTCCATCAGTCATTTCTTTGTCGTCTGCTAGCAGACGGCAAAGAGCCTAGCTCAGCCCCACTAGACAGTGGGTATGGCTAGGTCAACGGATGTCGTTCGCTCGTGCTTTGTCGTTTGCCTTTAGGGTCTCTACCGTTTGCTGGTAGACGACAAAGCCCTTTGATACATCTCCAACGTATCTATAATTTTTGATGGTTCCATGCTATTATCTTGTCAACTTTGGATGTTTTGTATGCATGACTATGCTATTTTATACCTTTTTTGGGACTAACCTATTAACTGAGTGCCAAGTGCCAGTTCCTGTTTTTTCCGTGTTTTTGACCCTTTTCAGAGAAGAATACTAAATGGAGTCCAAACGGAATAAAACCTTCGGAAAGATTTTTTTCCGTAACAGAAGATACGCAGGGGACTTGAGAACCAAGGCAAAGACACCACGGGAGGTCACAAGCCCCCTAGCCGCGGCCTGGGGGCACGCCTAGCAGGCTTGTGGCCCCCCCGTGGATCCTTTGCCCTACTTATTCCGCCAATAAATTCCCTAAAAATCCCAAACTGCCAGAGAGAGCCACGAAAATACTTTCTCGCCGCCTCAAGCTTCTGTCTCTGCAAGATCCCATCCGGGGACCGTTCTGGTGCCCTGCCGGAGGGGGATTCAGACACGGAGGGATTCTCCATCAACAACATTGCCTCTCCGATGATGCGTGAGTAGTTCACCACAGTCCTTCGGGTCCATCGCTAGTAGCTAGATGGCTTCTTCTCTCTCTTCGATCTTCAATACAAAGTTCTCCATGATCTTCATGGAGATCTATCCGATGTAATCTTATTTTGCGGTGTGTTTTTCGAGATCCGATGAATTGTGGATTTATGATCAGATTATCTATGAATATTATTTGAGTCTCCTGTGATCTCTTATATGCCTGATTTCGTATCCTTGTAATTCTCTTCGAGTTGTAGTTCGTTTGGCCAACTTGATCTATAATTCTTGTAATGGGAGAAGTGTTTGGTTTTGGGTTCATACTGTGTGGTGTCCTCACCCAGTGACAGAAGGGGTAGCGAGGCACACATCGTGTTTTTGCCATCAAGGGTAAAAAGATGGGGTTTATATCTATTGCATGAATTTATCCCTCTACGTCATGTCATCTTACTTAAGGCGTTACTATGTTTGTTATGAACTCAATACACTAGATGCATGTTGGATAGCGGTCAATGTGTGGAGTAATAGTAGTAGATGCAGACAGTATCGGTCTACTTGTCTCGGATGTGATGCCTATATGTATGGTCATTGCCTTAGATATCATCTTGACTTTGCACAGTTCTATCAATTGCTCGATAGTAATTCGTTCACCCACCATAATACTTGCTATCATGAGAGAAGCCTCTAGTGTACACTATGGCCCCCGGGTCTACTTCACATCATATTTGCAGCTCTACACTTTTACTTTGTTGCACTTTCCACCTTCAGATCTCACCTTGCAATTAATCGTGAAGGGATTGACAACCCCTTTATAGCGTTGAGTGCAAGTTTGTTTGTTTTTGCGCAGGTACATTGGTGACTTGTCTTGATACTCCTACTGGATTGATACCTTGGTTCTCAAACTGAGGGAAATACTTAGTGCTACTGTGCTGCATCACCCTTTCCTCTTCAAGGGAAAAACCAACGCAAGCTCAAGAGGTAGCACCCTTCCCTATCTAACGGCCGTTAGCCCCCACCCCCTCTCTCTCTCTCTACCCCCCGTGTCTCCCCCTCCCCACAACCGCCATGGCGCACCCTCCCTTCCCCCACCATCGGAGCCACCCCCTCCCTTCCCCCACCGCGACGCCCTCTCCCCGCGGCCCTCCTCCACCACAGCGGCACCACCCCCACCCCCCTACCGGAGCCACCTCCTCCACCACCACGGTGCCACGCCCCCCTGTTGGGGAACGTCGCATGGGAAACAAAAAATTTCCTACGCGCACGAAGACCTATCATGGTGATGTCCATCTACGAGAGGGGATATTCGATCTACGTACCCTTGTAGATCACACAGCAGAAGCGTTAAGAAACGCGGTTGATGTAGTGGAACGTCCTCACGTCCCTCGATCCGCCCCGCGAACCGTCCCGCGATCAGTCCCACGATCTAGTGCCGAACGGACGGCACCTCCGCGTTCAGCACACGTACAGCTTGACGATGATCTCGGCCTTCTTGATCTAGCAAGAGAGACGGAGAGGTAGATGAGTTCTCCAGCAGCGTGACGGCGCTCCGGAGGTTGGTGATGATCTTATCTCGGCAGGGCTCTGCCCGAGCTTCGCAGAAACGCGATCTAGAGGTAAAACCGTGGAGATATGTGGTCGGCCTGCCGTGGCAAAGTTGTCTCAAATCAGCCCTAAAACCTCCGTATATATAGGGGGAAGAGGGGGAGCCTTGCCTTGGGGTCCAAGGACCCCCAAGGGGTTCGGCCGAGCCAAGGGGGGGAGTCCTCCCCTTCCAAACCGAATCCAACTAGGTTTGGAAGGAGGAGTCCTTCCCCCTTTTCCCACCTCCTCTTTTTTTTCTCTTTGATTTTCTTCCTATGGCGCATAGGGCCTTCTTGGGCTGTCCCACCAACCCACTAAGGGCTGCTGCACCACCCCCAAGGCCTATGGGCTTCCCCGGGGTGGGTTGCCCCCCCCCCCCCCCGGTGAACACCCGGAATCCATTCGTCATTCCCAGTATATACCGGTAACTCCGAAAACCTTCCGGTAATCAAATGAGGTAATCCTATATATCAATCTTCGTTTCCGGACCATTCCGGAAACCCTCGTGACATCCGTGATCTCATCCGGGACTGCGAACAACATTCGGTAACCAACCATATAACTCAAATACGCATAAAACAACGTCGAACCTTAAGTGTGCAGACCATGCGGGTTTGAGAACTATGTAGACATGACCTGAGAGACTCCTCGGTCAATATCCAATAGGGGGACCGGGATGCCCATATTGGATCCTACATATTCTACGAAGATCCTATCGTTTGAACCTCAGTGCCAAGGATTCATATAATCCCGTATGTCATTCCTTTGTCCTTCGGTATGTTACTTGCCCGAGATTCGATCGTCAGTATCCGCATACCTATTTCAATCTCGTTTACCGGCAAATCTCTTTACTCGTTCCGTAATACAAGATCCCGCAACTTACACTAAGTCACATTGCTTGCAAGGCTTGTGTGTGATGTTGTATTACCGAGTGGGCCCCGAGATACCTCTGTGTCACACGGAGTGACAAATCCCAGTCTCGATCCATACTAACTCAACGAACACCTTTGGAGATACCTGTAGAGCATCTTTATAGTCACCCAGTTACGTTGCGACGTTTGATACACACAAAGCATTCCTCCGGTGTTAGTGAGTTATATGATCTCATGGTCATAGGAACAAATACTTGACACGCAGAAAACAGTAGCAACAAAATGACACGATCAATATGGTACGTCTATCACGTGATTCTCCTAATGACGTGATCCAGTTATCAAGCAACAACACCTTGTTCATAATCAGAAGACCCTAACTATCTTTGATCAACTGGCTAGCCAACTAGAGGCTTACTAGGGACAGTGTTTTGTCTATGTATCCACACATGTATATAAGTCTTCATTCAATACAATTATAGCATGGATAATAAACGATTATCTTGATACAGGAATTATAATAATAACTATATTTATTATTGCCTCTAGGGCATAATTCCAACACCCCCCGCCACCACCACCGCAGCACCACCCCCACCCCCCTGCTGGAGCCACCTCCTCCACCACCGTGGCGCCATTCCCCCCGCCGCCACCACAGCGACGCCACCCCCCTTCCCTCAATGGTGGCGCCATGATTCGTCTCAAACGTATCTATAATTTTTGATGGTTTCATGTTGTTATCTTGTCTTCTTTGGATGTTTTATGTACCTTTTTATATATTTTTTTGGGACTAACTTTTTAATTCAGTGCCAAGTGCCAGTTCCTGTTTTCTCTGTGTATTTTGACTCTTTTTAGACCTGATTTTGGGACGGAGTCCAAACGGAATAAGAACCAAGAAATGATTTTTTTTCCTGAACGGAAGAAGATCAGGGGGCCTTTGGGCCAAGCCAAGTGGGCTCCAAGGAGCCCACAAGCTCCCACTCCGCCACCAGGGGGGAGGCGGCGGTGTCAGGGCTTGTGGCCTCCCTGGCCGCCCCCTAACCTAGATCCTTGGCCTATATATTCCCAAATATTCAGCAAAAAATCAGGGGAGCCTCGAAAATACTTTTCCGCCGTCGCAAGCTTCCGTTTCTGCGAGATCTCATCTCGAGACCCTTCCCGGCGCCCTGCCGGAGGGGAATTTGGAGTTGGAGGGCTTCCTCATCATCATCATCGCCCCTCCAATGACTCGTGAGTAGTTCACTTCAGACCTACAGGTCCGTAGTTAGTAGCTAGATGGCTTCTTCTCTCTCTCTTGGATCTTCAATACAAAGTTCTCCATGATCTTCATGGAGATCTATCCGATGTAATCTTGTTTGGCGGTGTGTTTGTCGAGATCCGATGAATTGTGGATTTGTGATCAGATTATCTATGTTTTATATTTGAGTCTTTGCTGATTTCTTATATGCATGATTTGATATCCTTGTGAGTCTCTCTGAGTCTTGGGTTTTGTTTGGCCAACTGGATCTATGATTCTTGCAATGGGAGAATTGCTTGGTTTTGGGTTCTACCATGTGGTGACCTTTCCCAGTGACAGTAGGGGCTGCAAGGCACACATCAAGTAGTTGCCATCAAGGGTAAAAAGATGGGGTTTTTATCATTGGTTTGAGATTATCCCTCTACATCATGTCATCTTGCTTAAGGCGTTACTCTGTTCTTATGGACTTAATACACTACATGCATGCTGGATAGCGGTCGACGTGTGGAGTAATAGTAGTAGATGCAGAAAGTATCGGACTACTTGTTTTGGATGTGATGCCTAGAGAAATAACCATTGCATAGATATTGTCACGACTTTGCGCGGTTCTATCAATTGCTCGACAGTAATTTGTTCACTCACCGTCTACTTGCTTTCATGAGAGAAGCCACTAGTAAACACTACGGCCCCCGGGTCTATTCACATCCATCGTTTACACCTCTGCTTTTACTTTGCTTTGTTACTTTGTTGCTTTCAGTTCTCACTTGGCAAACAATCTATAAGGGATTGACAACCCCTTCATAGCGTTGGGAGCAAGCTTTTGTGTTTGTGCAGGATCTTGAGATACTCCTCCACTGGATTGATACCTTGGTTCTCAAACTGAGGGAAATACTTACCACCGCTATGCTACATCACCCTTTCCACTTCGAGGGAACAACAACCCAAGGCTCCAAGGCCACGGGGGAAATCCTTTGCATACTTGCCTAGGAAGTCCCTTAAGGCATAGCCACAGCAGAAGGATCAAGCCAAGTATTCTCCCGTCGACGTGCCTATTTCTGGCGCCATTGGAAGGTCTTTTGTTGCAGTAGTAGAAGTATTTCTGGCGTCGTTGCCGGGGAGGAGAAATCAAGATCTATCCAAGTAGGTCTCACAAACTCTTCTCTTGCATTTACTTTTGTTGCCAGTTGCCTCTCGTTTTCCTCTCCCCCACTTCACATTTGCCGTTTTCATTTGCCTTTCTCCTTCGACGTTTTCTTTTGCCTTTGGCGTTTCCCTTTGCTGGTTTTCTCGCTTGCTTGTGTGCTTGTTTGTTTGTTGAAGTCATCATGGCTGAAAACACCAAACTTTGCGACTTCTCAAGCACTAATAATAATGATTTTATTAGTACTCCGATTGCTCCCGCCACTAGTGCGGAATCGTATGAAATCAACGTACCTTTGCTGAATCTTGTTATGAAAGAGCAATTCTCTAGCCTTCCTAGTGAAGATGCCGCATCCCATCTCAATACCTTCATTGAGCTTTGTGAGATGCAAAGAAAAGAGATATGGATAATGACGTGATTAAGTTGAAACTTTTTTCCTTTCTCGTTGCGAGATCGCGCAAAAACTTGGTTTTCTTCTTTGCCTAAAAATAGTATCGATTCTTGGCATAAGTGCAAAGATGCTTACGTATCCAAGTATTTTCTGCCGGCTAAGATCATCTCCTTACGTAACGATATCATGAATTTCAAGCAACTTGATCATGAACACGTTGCACAATCTTGGGAGAGGATGAAGCTTATGATTAGAAATTGTCCCGCTCATGGCTTGAGTTTGTGGATGATTATACAAATCTTTTACGCTGGCTTGAATTTCGCTTCTCGCAATATCTTGGACTCCGCCTCAGGTGGAACGTTCATGGAAATCACGTTAGGAGACGCTACAAAACTCCTAGACAATATCATGACCAACTACTCTCAGTGGCACACTGAAAGGTCGCCTGCTAGCAAAAAGGTGCACGCTATAGAAGGGATTAACTTGCTTAGTGCTAAGATGGACGAGTTGATGAATTTGGTTGCTAGTAGAAACGCTACCATAGATCCTAATGACATGCCACTATCTTCTTTGATTGAGAGTAGCAACGCTAGTTTGGACGCGAATTTTGTTGGTAGGAACAATTTTGGCAACAACAATGCTTTTAGAGGAAACTATGTTCCTAGGCCTTTTCCTAGTAACTCCTCTAACAATTATGCCAATTCTACGGCAACACTTATGGAAATCACAACAAATTACCCTCTGATTTAGAGAGTAATATCAAAGAGTTCGTCAACTCTCAAAAGATTTTCAATGCGTCCATAGAGGAAAAACTACTCAAAATAGACGATTTGGCTAAGAGCGTTGATAGGATGTCTTGTGATATTGATGCTTTGAAAGTTAGATGCGCTCCTCCCAGGGTCAACTTGGATGAAACTTTGAAAGCTATGCGTATCTCCATGAATGAGAGCAAAGAAAGAACCACCCAAATTCGCGCTAGACATGAATGGTTTAAAAGGGTGCGTCCTAGTGATGCAAATCACAAAGATCTTAAAGTGCTTGGTGTTTCTCCTCTTGCATCTTTGCTTTCACGTGTCAAACCTACTTATGGACGGGCTGTATATGAATCCACTTTGGTTGAAAAACTCCCCAATGATTCGGAGTCCACCTATCTTGATGATAAAGGTGTGGAGAGTGGAGTAGAAGAAGTCAAAATTTTGGGTAGTAATGAAACTCCCACTTTGGATTTCAAGGAATTCAATTATGATAATTGCTCCTTGTTTGAATGCATTTTTTTTGCAATCCATTGCAAACTCTCCACACGCTTATAGCCAAAGCAAAGCCTTTACCGCGCATATCGTAGATGCTATGATGAAATCTCTTGAAGAGAAGCTCGAACTAGAAGTCTCTATACCTAGAAAACTTCATGATGAGTGGGAACCTACTATCAAAATCAAGATAAAAACTATGAGTGCAATGCTTTGTGTGATTTGGGTGCTAGTGTTGCCGCGATTCCAAAGTCTTTATGTGATATTCTTGGTTTCCATGAGATTGAAGAGTGTTCTCTTAATTTGCATCTTGCGGATTCTACTGTCAAGAAACCCATGGGGACGATCGATGATGTTCTTATTGTTGAAAATAAGAACTATGTACCCGTGGATTTCATTGTACTTGACATAGATTGCAATCCTTCATGTCCCATTATTCTTGGTAGACCTTTCCTAAGGACTATTGGTGCTATCATCGATATGAAGGAAGGGAATATTAGATTTAAATTTTCTTTAAAGAAGGGCATGGAGCACTTTCCTAGAAAGAAAATAAGATTGCGTTATGAATCTATGATGAGGGTTACTTATGGTTTGAGCACCAAAGATGACTATACGTGATTCCATCACTTTTTGCCTAGCTAAGGGCGTTAAACAAAAGCGCTTGTTGGGACGCAAACCAACGAATCTATCATTTTTTATTTTTGTTTCGTGTTTTCCACACTTTTTTAATTCTGTTATGATTTTGTTTTTTGTGTTTCTTTTTGAGTTTGTGCCAAGCAAAACCGTTATGATTAGTCTTGGGGATGATCGTTTGGTCATGCTGGAAAAGACAGAAACTTTCTGCTCATGAAAATAATTTTCGTTTTTTGTCTGTAATAGATTTTGAGTTGATTCTTTTTTCTGCTGATTGCTACGCAAATTATAAATACTGTCGTAATTTTTCAGAATTTGTGGAGTACTAGAGGTATACGAAATATACAGATTGCTACAGACTGGTCTGCTGTTAACAGATTCTGTTTTTTTTTGTTGGTTGCTTATTTTGAAGAAACTATGGATAGTATCGGGGGGTATTAGCCATGGAAGATTGAAAGTACAGTAACCCAACATCAGCAAAAGTATACTTTAAGGTTGCCACAGTACCTAAGGAAGTGGTGGTTTGCTTTCTTGTACTAATGTTATCACGAGTTTTTGTTTAAGTTTCGTGTTGTGAAGTTTTCAAGTTTTGGGTGAAGTTCTTATGGACAAACAGATAAAGAGTGGCAAGAGCTCAAGCTTGGGGATGCCCAAGGCACCCCAAGAGATTCAAGGATGTCGTAAAAGCCTAAGCTTGGGGATGCCCCGGGAAGGCATCCCCTCTCTTGTCTTCAATCCATCGGTTACGTTACTTGGGGCTATATTTTTATTCACCACATGTTATGTGTTTTTGCTTGGAACATATTGTATCATAGGAGTCTTTTATTTTTGTTCCGTCACAATCATCCTTTCTTCACACCTAGAGAGAGACATGCAGACACCGTGATTTTGTCGAGCTTCACTTATATCTTTTGGTAGACAATTCAGCTCACATGTGCTTCACTTATATCTTTTGAACTAGATACTTTTGCTCTATGTGCTTCACTTATATATTTTAGAGCACAGCGGTGCATAGCTTGGTAGTTGATATATGCTTTGAAAGTAGTCTCAAAAGGGTTAGTTATCCAAAGGGATACGAAAACTTCCACCTTCATGTGCATTGAATAGTTAGAGAAGTTTGATTCATCTCAATTAGTTTTGAGTTGTGGTTATGGTAATATTGAAGTCATGCTAGTAAGGTGTTGTGGATCTAGAAATACTTGTGTTGAAGTTAGTGATTCTCGTAGCATGCACGTATGGTGAACCGCTATGTGATGAAATCTGAGCATGATTAGTACATTGATTGTCATCCTTTGCGTGGCGGTCGGGATCGTGCGATTGTTTATACATAGCAACCCTTCCCCTAGGAGTATGCGTTCAATGCTTTGTTTCGATTACTAATAAAACTTTTGCAACAAGTATATGAGTTCTTCATGACTAATGTTGAGTCCATGGTTTAGATGCACTTTCACCTTCCACCATCACTATCTTCTTAGTGTCGTGCAACTTTCGCCGGTGCACAAAACCCACCATTAGCATCCCTCAAAACAGCAACCATACCTACCTACTATGGCTTTTTCAAAGTCATTCCGAGATATATTGCCATGCAACTACCACCATGACATGTTCCACCACGTCTACATTGCCATTGCATGATCGTAAGATATCTAGCATGATGTTTCCATTAATGTCTATGCCATGCTAGATCATTGCCACGGTACACTACCGAAGGCATTCCATATAGAGTCATTGTTGCTCTAAGTTTTGAGTTGACGGTGTGATGATCATCATTAATGGAGCATTGTCCCATGTGAGGAAATAAAAGAGGCCAAAGAATCCCACAAAAAAAGAGGCCAAAGATCCCACCAAATAAAAAAATAAGAGAAAAAGAGAGAAGGGACAATGCTACCACTTTTTCCACACTTGTGCATATTAAGCACCATGATATTCATGATCGAGAGTTTCTCGTTTTGTCACCACCATATAGCTAGTGGGAAATTTTCATTATATAACTTGGCTTGTATATTCCACTGATAGGCTTCCTCAAAATTTCCTGAGGTCTTCGTGAGCAAGCAAGTTGGATGCACACCCACTAGTTTTCTTTAAGAGCTTTCACATACTCGTAGCTCTAGTGCATCATTTGTATGGCAATCCCTACTCATTCATATTGATATCTATTGATGAGCATCTCCACAGCTCATTGATATGCCTAGTTAATGTGACTATCTTCTCCTTTTTTGTCTTGCAATCTCCACCACATTCCACACCATCTATAGTGCTATAACCATGGCTCACGCTCATGTATTGCGTGACAGTTGAAAAGGTTTGAGAAAGTAAAGGTGTGAAACAATTACTTGGCCAATACCGGGGTTGTGCATGATTTAAATTCGTTGTGCAATGATGATAGAGCATAGCTAGACTATATGCTTTTGTAGGGATAACTTTCTTTTGGCCTTGTTATTTTGAAAGTTCATGATTACCTAGCTAGTTTGCTCGAATTATTAATGTTTCCACGTCAATAATAAAATTTTGTTTTGAATCTAATGGATCTGAACATTCACGTCACATAAGAGGAATTACAAAGGACATCTATGCTAGGTAGCATGAAAGCATCAAAAATTCATTCTTTATCACTTCCCTACTCGAGGACGAGCAGGAGTTAAGCTTGGGAATGCTTGATACGTCTCACACGTATCTATAATTTTGATGGTTTCATGCTGTTATCTTGTCTTCTTTGGATGTTTTATGTAACTTTTATATTTTTTTGGACTAACTTATTAATTCAGTGCCAAGTGCCAGTTCCTGTTTTTTCTGTGTTTTTGACTCTTTTCAGATCTAATTTTGGAACGGAGTCCAAACGGAATAAAAACCCAGGAATGATTTTTTCCCGAACGGAAGAAGATGAGGGGGCCTATGGTCCAAGCCAGGTGGGCTCGAGGGAGCCCACAAGCTCCCACTCCGCCACCAGGGGGAGGCGGCGGTGTCAGGGCTTGTGGCCTCCCTGGCCGCCCCCTGACCTAGATCCTTGGCCTATATATTCCCAAATATTCAGCAAAAAATCAGGGGAGCCTCGAAAATACTTTTCCGCTGCCAAAAGCTTTTGTTTCCGTGATATCTCATCTGGAGACCCTTCTCGGCGCCCTACCTGAGGGGACTTTGGAGTTGGACGGCTTCTTCATCATCATCATCGCCCCTCCAATGACTCGTGAATAGTTCACTTCAGACCTACGGGTCCGTAGTTAGTAGCTATATGGCTTCTTCTCTCTCTTGGATCTTCAATACAAAGTTCTCCATGATCTTCATGGAGATCTGTCCGATGTAATCTTCTTTGGCGGTGTGTTTGTCGAGATCCGATGAATTGTGGATTTGTGATCAGATTATCTATGATTTATATTTGAGCCTTTGCTGATTTCTTATATGCATGATTTGATATCCTTGTAAGTCTCTCTGAGTCTTGGGTTTTGTTTGGCTAACTAGATCTATGATTCTTGCAATGGGATAAGTGCTTGGTTTTGGGTTCTACCATGTGGTGACCTTTCCCAGTGACAGTAGGGGCAGCAAGGCACACATCAAGTAGTTGCCATCAAGGGTAAAAAGATGGGGTTTTTATCATTGGTTTGAGATTATCCCTCTACATCATGTCATCTTGCTTAAGGCGTTACTCTGCTCTTATGGACTTAATACACTAGATGCATGCTGGATAGCGGTTGACGTGTGGAGTAATAGTAGTAGATGCAGAAAGTATCGGTCTACTTGTTTTGGACATGATGCCTATAGAAATAATCATTGCATAGATATCGTCACGACTTTGCGCGGTTCTATCAATTGCTCGACAGTAATTTGTTCACCCACCGTCTACTTGCTTTCATGAGTGAAGCCACTAGTAAACACTACGGCCCCCGGGTCTATTCACATCCATCGTTTACACCTCCGCTTTTACTTTGCTTTGTTACTTTGTTGCTTTCAGTTCTCACTTGGCAAACAATCTATAAGGGATTGACAACCCCTTCATAGCGTTGGGAGCAAGCTTTTGTGTTTGTGCAGGATCTTGAGATACTCCTCCACTGGATTGATACCTTGGTTCTCAAACTGAGGGAAATACTTACCACCGCTACGCTACATCACCCTTTCCGCTTCGAGGGAACACCAACGCAAGGATCCAAGGCCACGGGGGAATCCTTTGCATACTTGCCTAGAAAGTCCCTTAATGTGTAGCCGCAGCAGAAGGATCAAGCCAAGTATTCTCCCGTCGACGTGCCTATTTCTGGCGCCATTGGAAGGTCTTTTGTTGCAGTAGCACGCCACCCCCTTCTCCCACCGCCGTTGTCACCCCTTCCCCCATTGTAGTGCCCCCTCCTCACGTCCCTCCTCCACACCATCACTATGCCACCCCAACCTCGGCACCGGAGCCAGGCCGCGGTCCCCCTTCTCCCGGCGGCCCTCCTCCACCACAGCGGCGCCACCCCCGTCCAAGATATTCCATTTGTTTTAGTTTTGGCAGATTTTTTTTTAGTTTTAATTTTCGCAGTTTTGGTAGTTAGTGGTTCAGGTATGTAGTGCCCATAACCCCACCAAAATGTCATGCTAACGAGCATAGTACCTGTGCTTTCTACGGAACCATGAAAAAAAATAACTCGGTCGTCCTTTACTATGGACAAAAAACATAAATTGAATCGATCATCAGTTATGTGTGATGTGGTTACGAGTAGGAAATGTCCTCATGCCCAATGGTCAAGTGGGCAGCTCCAGCCATGAGGAATGGCGCATGAAGTGTCAGCTGCGGGCAGAAGCAGCACTCCCACGGCAAGGACCAGATGTGCTAGCGGAGTTATATATAGAAAAAACATTAATAGGAGAAGAATTGGGAGAGCGAGAGAAATATCATGGACATGATGAAGATAGAAGAACAACCTATGGCATGCATGCATGGGGCTTGCAGACTAGGCATTGTGCATTGTGTGAACAATAGCATTGTTTTATTTATTAGGTTGTGACGAGTGGCATATGGGTGAGTTTGATTGGGTGTTGTGCTTCCACATTTTTTAGATATCAAGGAGTAGGAGACATGTTGGGTTGGACTCCCATTAGCCAATTCTTTTATTTAAACTGCTGTTGCAGTAGGTCCCATGTGCAAGAGGAGTGAACTCACCACCAACTCAAATCTTTAGAAATAGGAAAGATTAAGCTCCCAACTTGTACATTGTACCCCAGGCCCAGCCTACTAAGGATCGGAATAGCACCACAGCTAGCACAAGATCCTTCCGATTAAGAGAATTCCCATTAGGGAGGATTGATAGAATTGATCCCATTAGGGGGAGGAGGACTAGTTGACGAATGAACGAATGAATTCATCCATAAGTAAATGACTCTGGCTTTTCTCTGGCTCTGCTCCTCAATGACTGACTAGTAGTACTATCAAGTAAATGCAGCATGTGTTTGGTTGGTTTTCACAGTGTTTTACTGTTGCCTTGTTCTACACCAGTACACCCTTAGTCCCAAAATAAATCACTCAATTTTGTACAAAGTTGACAGTTTTGGACGGAAAAATACTTCCTCTCAAGAAAAATGACATGCTCTTCTCAAGAAACCACAAGCAAAAAACATTTGCAAATACAATCCCTTCGAGCGAACCTTGTTCTAAGATGACATAATAAGCTTAGTTAGGTCAAAAATGGCATAATAACCTTGGTTAGCTCATAAATGTCATATACTTATATTAGTTTCCTCCAAAATAACATAATTAGCTTTGTTAGGTCAAAAATGCATAATTACCTTGGTTAGCTCATAAATGTTATATACTTAGCTTGTTTTCCTCTAAAATGGCATAATTAGCTTTGTTAGGTCAAAATGGCATAATAACCTAGGTTAGCTCATAAATGCCATATACTTAGCTTATATTCCTCCAAACTGACTTATTACTTAGTTAGGTCACAAATGGCGTAATAACCTTGGTTAGCTCATAAATTTCATATATTTAGCTTGTTTTCCTCTAAAATAACATAATTAGCTTAGTTAGGTCAAAAATGGCATAATAACCTTGGTTAGCTCATAAATGTCATATACTTAGTTAATTATCCTCCAAAATGACATAATTATCTTATTTAATTAATTTATGACATAATTAGCTTAGTTAGGTTAGAAATGGCATAATAACCTTGGTTAGCTCATAAATGTCATATACTTAGCTTATTTACCTCCAAAATGACATAATAAGCACAAAATAGCATAACAAGAAAAATAAAGAATAGAAGAGGAAAGAGAAGAAAATGAAAGAATAAAAGAAGAAGAATGAGCTTCTTATTTCTTTCTTCTTATTATTTTCCTTATCTTTCTTCTTCTTATTTTTCTTCTTCCTCCTCTTCTTCTTCTTCTTCTAGTCTTCTTATTCTTCTTCTTCTTTTTCTAGTCGTCTTCTTATTCTTCTAGTCTTCTTCTTTTTCTTCTTCTTGTTCTTCTAGTCTTCTTCTTGTTGTTGATTGTGATCTTCTTAATGGCGTCGATAATGAAGTCCTCTAATCTTGTTGAAATCTGCATCAAGCAGGTCAAACCCTACTGTCAGTGCAAGTAGCATCATGGGTGATCGTGTGTGGATGTACATTGGTCACACTAGTAAGAAAGAGATCACAAAAGAATGGTTAACAAAAAACAAGGGGTTTATGAAAGCTGCATTTGAAATGGCCAGATAAAAACTTGTTGCCCGTGTCATTGGTATGACAACTTTAAACAGATGACGCTGGATGAAATTGGTAAGCACCTACATAAGAGGGGTTTTATGTCTGATTATACGGTGTGGACATTTCATGGTGAGTCTGCCCAACGTACCAGAGCTAAGGTGGTTCGTCGTCCCACCGACGAGCATGGTACCAGGTTCGAAGACATGGTTCAAGACTTTGATGATGCTCGGGATTCGGATGATGAGATGGAGGAATCTGTAGAGGCCTTCTATGAAATGTTGGAGTCTTCAAAACATCCTCTCCACGAGCACACTGATCTTTGTCAACTGGATGCCATCGCACAAGTAATGGCTCTGAAGGCTCAATTCAACTTTGGCACAGAATGATATGACGCGATGATGACATTATTTGGACGCTTTCTACCCAAAGGCCATGCCATGCCTGCAAACGTGTACCAGTCGGACAAAATACTCCGTGTACTTAAGATGTCCTATGAGAATATAGATGCCTATGAGAAAGGATGTGCCTTGTTTAGGCTTGAGTATGCGGACTTGAACTATTGTCCCATTCGATAGTCTTCCAGGTATGTTGTGATAGAAAATGGTATGGGTGAGAAGAGGCAGACCAAAATCCCCGTTAATGTTCTTCGGTATATGCCAATCATTCAAAGACTTCAACATCTTTTCATGTTCAAAGAGACGGCCAGACACATGACATGGCACACATTGGGCAAAAGAACCAAACTAGATGCAGATGGGAATAAGATGTTGGTACACAAAGCAAATGCTTTTGCATGGAATCACTTCGATGCATTACATCCAGATAAAGCGGAAGATCCAAGGCACCCTCGAGTTTGCGTCGCCACAGATGGGTTCAATCCATTTTGTATGATGGCAACCCAATTTAGTAGTTGGCCTGTATTTGTCGTTCCACTCAATTTCTCCTCCCGGGATAGATTATGCAAAGAAAGAACATATTCCTGACATTGATAATTCCACGGGCCAGCTATCCAGGGAAGAATGTGAATTTTTAGTTGCAGCCACTTAAGGATGAATTGCAAGAAGATTGGGATAATGGGTTCAAGACATACGACGCCGCTAGAAAAGAAAACTTCAAAATTCATGTGTGGTCCATGTACTCGATGCATGACTTTCTGGCGTATGCCCTATTCGCTAGCTGGTGTGTGCATGGAAGGTTCCGTGCCCCACATGCAAAGCAGCTCTTCAGTTTTATTGGCCGCGGGAAGTTCAGAAGTATTCTTCCTTCGACTTGCATAGACAGTTCCTGGATCCTCGCAATCAGTTCAGAAAAAACAAGAAGAACTTTATCAAACATACAATTCTCAAAATCTCGGCACCACCTGCGTTGATAGGCCAACAGATCCTCGATCAGTTGAACGCTCTCGAGCCTCATCCAGAGCGTCCAAGGTATTTCAAAGGGTATAATTCGGAACATGCCTAGACTCACAATAGATGCTTGTGGGATCTGCATTACTTCAAAGACCTCCTTCTTCCACACAACATTGACATGATTCAAACTAAAAAAAATATCGGAGAGGCCATTTTTGGTACATTGTTCGGCATAGAGGGGAAGTCAAAGGATAAACCTAAGGCTAGATTCAATGAGCGGACTCTATGTGATGGGACATTAAAAAACATGTGACAATCGAACAGAAAGAAGAATTGGTCGAAGCCAAAGGCCTAGTTCAATCTAAAATGGGGATCTTTGCGGGAAATTATCTTGTGGGACAAAATGCAATTGATGTTCCTTGATGTGTATGCAGTGTATCTAAAGAGGGGAGCGAGTCTTGAAAAATCGAAAATATTTAGTCTCAAGAGTCATGATTGGCACATATGGCTTGAGCGGATATTTCCGATGATGTTGTGTGGATTTATTCCTGAGGATGAATGGCTAGTACTAGTAGAGTTGAGCTAGTTATCCTGTGTTCTTTGTGTGAAAGAACTATTGCCTCACGTGGTAGATGACATGGAGGAGTTGGCGTCGGACTTGGTGTGCAAGTTAGAGAAGATCTCTCCATCGGGCTTCTTTAATTCAATGCAACATTTGATTTTACATATCCCGACAAAGGCAAGATTGGGGGGCCATGCAAAATTTTTGGTGCTTTGCAACTCAGAGGATGTAGAAGATGCTTTGAGAAAAATGTAAAAATAAACGTAGAATTGAAGAATCAATGGACGAGGCATTCATTACTGAGGAGGTGGCAAACTTCATGACAGCACACTACGAAGCCAGAAATTCCTTTTGATGTCTGCTAGAACTACGTCAGTATTTCCCCAAAGAGGAAGGGATGATGCAGTATAGCAACAGTAGGTATTTCCCTCAGTGATGAGACCAAGGTTATCAAACCAGTAGGAGAACCTCCTCACACCATGTAAACAAAAGTTGCACGTAAATAACAAATACTCGCAACCCAACATGTTAAAGGGGTTGCCAATCCCTCCCTCGAAACGGCGCGATAAATTGGCACGTTGGCAGGAGTCTATCTTGACTTGATCTTCCCGGACAACGGCGCCAGAAATTCCTTTCGGGTACGGCGCCTCAAGATAGGCAAATAACGCGAGGTAAAAGTGGTAGATAGGATAAATAGATCTCGGAACAAATAAATTGCAACAAGGTATTTTTGTATTTTTGGTTTAATAGATCTAAAAATAAAAACAAAGGAAAATAGATCGCAAAGGCAAATATGATGAAAAGAGACCCCGGGGCCGTAGGTTTCACTAGTGGCTTCTCTCGAGAAAAATAGCAAACGGTGGGAAAACAATTACTGTTGGGCAATTGATAGAACTTCAAATAATCATGACGGTATCCAGGCAATGATCATTATATAGGCATCATGTCCAAGATTAGTAGACCGAATCCTGCCTGCATCTACTACTAATACTCCACACATCGACCGTTATCCAACATGCACCTAGTGTATTAAGTTCATGGAAAAACAGAGTAATGCAATAAGAACGATGACATGATGTAGACAAGATCTATTTATGTAGAAGTAGACCCCATCTTGTTATCCTTAATAGCAACGATACATATGTGTCGTTTCCCTTTCTGTCATTGGGATCAAGCACCGTAAGATCGAACCCATAACAAAGCACCTCTTCATATTGCAAGATAAATATATCAAGTTGGCCAAACAAAACCCAAATATAGCAGAAGAAATATGAGGCTATAGTCAATCTCGCATATAATAGATCAAAGAAGACTCAAATAACTTTCATGGATAAAAACATAGATGTGATGATAAACTCAAAGTTCATCGGATCCCAACAAACACACCGCAAAAGGACTTACATCATATGGATCTCCAAGAGACCATTGTATTGATAATCAAGAGAGAGAGAGAGAGGAAGCCATCTAGCTACTAACTACGGACCCATAGGTCTACAAACAACTACTCACGCATCATCGGAGAGGCACCAATGGACATGATGAACCCCTCCGTGATGGTGTCTAGATTGGATCTGGTGTTTCTGGACTCTGCGGCAGCTGGAATTGATTTGTGTCCCCCTTCCTTAGGGTTTCTAGAATATTGGGGTATTTATAGAGCAAAGAGATGGTGCGGGAGGCCAACGAGGAGGGCACAACCCACCGGGGTGCTCCTGGACCCCAAGCGTGCCCTAGTGGGTTGTGCTCCCACCGGAGCTCCCCTCACGTGCGTTCCTGGCCCACTGGATGTCTTCTAGCCCAAAAAATCCACAAAACTTTTCGCTACGTTTGGACGTTGTTTGGTATTGATTTCACGTGATGTAAAAAACATGAAGAAAACAGCAACTGGCACTGGGCACTATGTCAATAGGTTAGTACCAAAAAATGATATAAAATGACTATAAAATGATTGTAGAACATCCAAGAATGATAATATAACAACATGGAACAATCAAAAGTTATATATACGTTGGAGATGTATCGGCATCCCCAAGCTTAATTCATGCTCGTCCTCGAGTAGGTAAATGATAAAAACAGAACTTTTGATGTGGAATGCTGCCTAAAATGTTCATCACATTTCTTCTCTTTATAGTATGGACATTTGGACTTTTATATGGTTCAAAGAAATAGTCTAGTTTTGACATGAAGACTTTAATACTCAAGCATACCAACAAGCAACCATGTCTTTCAAAATATCAACACTAAAGCAAGTTATCCCTAGCCCATTATGCTCAATCATTGATCCATTCAAGAAACACACTTGATATTGGCTACACCCAATGCTCAAATACGATCATAGTGCCCCTTAGTTGGTGCTTTATGAGAGAAGATGGAGACTCAAATTCAAAATAAAAATTGCATAAGTAAAATAAAGGCCCTTCGCATAGGGATTTGTAGAGGTGCCAGAGCTCAAAGCGAAAATTGAGAGATAAAAACATTTTGGGAGGCATACTTTTCCCACCAACGAAAACGACTTAGAGCTCCCAACAATTTCCATGCTAGATACATCATAGGCGGTTCCCAAACAGAAAATAAAGTTTATTCCTTTTTCCACCATTACTTTCACTTTCCATGGCTTGTCCCTATCCACGGGTACCCTCCATACCAACACTTTCTAAGGAATTTATTATTTGACATCAAAAAGTAAATTCTTTTTTTTCATTTCGGGACTGGGCATCCCTAATACCTTTGTCGTACTCTCGTGCAATAACAAGTGAATAAACACTCATCGTGAGAATAACACATCTAGCACAAAAAATATTGGCCACCCCTCACCACCTCGCGAGCGGTAGAGCACACAAAAGAGAAATTTATTTTGAAAATTAGAGATGGCACATGCATTTGCTTAGAACATCATGGAAATACCGCATATAGGTAGGTATAGTGGACTCATATGGCAATACTGGTTTAAAGGGTTTTGGATGCACAAGTAGTGATCATACTTAGTGTAAAATGAAGGCTAGCAAAAAGATTGAGAAGCGACTGATACGTCTTCGTCGTATCTACTTTTCCGAACTCTTTTGCCCTTGTTTTGGACTCTAATTTGCATGATTTGAATGGAACTAACCCGGACTAACGCTGTTTTTAGCAGAATTGCCATGGTGTTGTTTTTGTGTAGAAAAAAAGTTCTCGGAATGACCTGAAAATTACGGAGAATTTTTCTGGAATTAATGAAAAATACCTGCGCAAAGATCCACCGGAGGAGGTGAGCCAGTGGGCCACAAGCCCAGGTGGCGCGGCCACCCCCCTTGGTCGCGCCTGGAAGGCTTGTGGGGCCCACGAGGCTCCACCGCCTCCAATCTTAGTTCTATATATTCCGTTTTGCCCAGAAAAAATCAGGAAGAAGGATTCGTCGCGGTTTACGATACGGAGGCGCCGTCACCTCCTGTTCTTCATCTGGAGGGCAGATCTAGAGTCTGTTCTAGGCTCCGGAGAGGGGAAATTGTCGCCATCGTCATCATCAACCTTCCTACATCGCCAATTCCATGATGCTCTTCACCGTTCGTGAGTAATCTCATCGTAGGCTTCCTGGACGGTGATGAGTTGGATGAGTTCTATCATGTAATGCTAGTATCCACTATGTTCTGAGATTGATGTTGCTACTACTTAGCTATGCTTAATGCTTGTCACTAGGGCCCGAGTGCCATGATTTCAGATCTGAACCTATTATGTTGTCACCAATATATGTGTGTTTTAGATCCTATCTTGCAAGTTGTAGTCACCTACTATGTGTTATGACCCGGCAACCCCGGAGTGACAATAGCTGGAACCACTCCCGGAGATGACCATAGTATGAGGAGTTCATGTATTCACCAAGTGTTAATGCGTTGGTCCGGTTCATTATTAAAAGGAGAACCTTAATATCCCGTAGTTTCCATTAGGACCCCACTGCCACGGGAGGGATGGACAATAGATGTCATGCAAGTTCTTTTCCCTAAGCACGTATGACTACATACGGAATACATGCCTACATTAGATTGACGAACGGGAGCTAGTTACTTATCTCTCTGTGTTATAGCTGTTACATGATGAATCACATCCGACATAATCATCCATCACCGATCCAATGCCTACGAGTCTTTTACTATTGGTCCTTGCTATGTTACTTTGCCCCTGCTGCTGTCATTGTTGCTGTTGTTACTCTGTTGCTACTGTTGTTACTTTGCTGCTACTGGTTACTGTTGCTACTGCTGCAATCACACTACCTTGCTACTGATACTTTGCTGCAGACACTAAATCTTTCAGGTGTGGTTGAATTGACAACTCAACTGCTAATACTTGATAATATTCTTTTGCTTCCCCTTGAGTCGGATCAATAAATTTGGGTTGAATACTCTACCCTCGAAAACTTTTGCGATCCCCTATAATTGTGGGTTATCAAGACTTTTTTCTGGCAGAGTTGCCGGGGAGGCACATCTATATTCTCTGAGTCACTTGGGATTTTCGTCTGCTGGTCGCTATGAGGAATCCGATAGATCCAAGAACTAAAGTCTTGCCTTCCACTACGAGGACAGGTAAGGAACTGCCATCTAGCTCTGCACTTGATTCACCTTCAGTTATAAGTAAGTTTGCGACATCACCTCCTGCTAGAAATCTTGATATGTCGCATGTGCTTGATGATGCTACTTCTGCTGCCCATGATTCTTATGATGATGTTATGCTTGATACTACTTTGCCTGATGATGTTATGCCTGGTACTGCTTTGCCACTAGGTGCATTCCTTGATGCACAATTTGCTAGAGTTGCTGCTAGATGTGATGATACTTCTGAAACTTCTGATACTATTGAAGTAGAACCTGCTGTTTTGCCTGCTACAACTAGCTCTCCTATGCCTGAATTGCCCGTTATGCATGAGCGTTATGTTATGGAGGGAGAGATAGCTGAGGACTTTCTTGCGTGTAAGGATAGCTATGATGTTGAGAAACTACTGCTCAAGTGGAAAGAAAAATCTCTGAACGCTAGGATGAAATACGACCCGAAGTTTGCAACTTCGCCTATCTTTGTGACCGATAAGGATTATGAATTCTCTGTCGACCCTGAGCTAATCACTCTGGTCTAATCTAATCCTTTTCACGGTTATGAGTCTGAAACGGTTATGGACCATCTTACCAAACTGCACGATATAGCCACCCTATTCACTAGTGAGGAAAAGATCCGCCACTACTATATCCTCAAATTGTTTCCTTTCTCGCTAAAGGATGATGCTAAGACCTGGTTCACTTCTCTTGCTCCTGGTTGTGTGTGTAGCCCCCATGATATGGTCTACTACTTCTCTGAAAAATATTTCCCTGCCCATAAGAAGCAAGTTGCCTTGTAGGAAATATACAACTTTGCTCAAGCTGGAGAAGAGAGTCTCCCACAAGCTTGGGGGAGGCTCGTCCAGCTACTGAATGCTTTGCCTGATCACCCTCTTGAGAAGAATGAAATACTTGATATCTTCTATAATGGACTTACCGATGCTTCCAAAGACCACCTAGATAGTTGTGCTGGTTGTGTTTTTAGGGAACGAACCGTAGAACAAGCTGAGATCCTACTGAATAACATCTTGTGCAATGAGAATGCTTGGACTATTCCCGAACCACCTCCTAAGCCAACTCCAAAGAAAGGAGGTATTCTATTCCTCAGTCCTGAAGATATGCAAGAAGCCAAGAAATCTATGCGAGAGAAAGGCATTAAATCTGAAGATGTCAAAAATCTACCACCTATCGAAGAGATCCATGGTCTTGATAACCCGATACAGGTAGTAGAAGTAAATTCTCTGCGTAGGTTTGATGAGAGTCATATTCCTTTTGATAAACCTGCTAGCTTATGACTGGATGAATTTGATAACTTTGTTGCCAAACAACAGAGTTTCAATGATTATGTTAGCAGACAATTGGAACAAAATGCTCGTATGCTTAGTCATTTAAGTGCTTGTGTGGACAGAAACGTCAATGATCTTAAGCTTCTGAGTAAACATGCCTCTATGGTTACTACTCAAGTAGAACAAGTACTTAAGGCTCAAAATGACTTGCTCAATGAGTTGAATGATAATTCTGTCAGATTCGTCACTAGAGGCGGTAGAATGACCCAGGAACATTTGTATCCTGAGGGTCATCCGAAGAGAATTGGACAAGATTCTCATGGAGTTAGCACTGATGCACCTAGTCATCCTAGAAAGAAGAAGAAAGATGATAGGAACCTGCACGCTAGCAACCCTATTGCTGCTACACCTGAGAGTCCAAACGATGTCTCTGTCTCTGATGCTGAAACACAATCTGGTGATGAACATGAGCCTAATGATAATATCAATAGTGATGTTCATGATGATGCTCAACCTAGCAATGATAAGGATGTGGGATTAAACCTGTTGATCTTGATAACCCACAGCCTAAGAATAAGAGATACGATAAGAATAACTTTGCTTCTAGGAAGCATGGTAAAGAAAGGGAACCATGGGTTCAGAAACCCATGCCCTTTCCTCCCAAACCATCCAAGAAAAAGGATGATGAGGATTTTGAGCGATTCGTTGAAATGATCAGACTTGTCTTTCTGCAAATGCGTTTGACAGATCTGCTCAAAATGTCTCCGTATGCTAAGTACATGAAAGATTTTGTGACTAATACGAGGAGGATACCTGAGGTTGAGATTTCCACCATGCTCGCTAATTATACCTTCAAGGGTGGAACTCCTAAGAAACTGGGTGATCTCGGTGTGCCCACTATACCTTGCTCCATTAAAGGTAACTACGTTAGAAATTATGCGACCTTGGAGCCAGTGTTAGTGTTATGCCCCTCTCTCTTTATCGTAGACTTGAACTGGATAAGTTGACACCCACTAAAATCTCTCTGCAAATGGCCGACAAATCAACTGCTTTCCCTATCGGCATTTGGAGGATGTGCCTGTTGTGGTTGCAAACGTCACTCTCTTAACAGACTTTGTTATTCTGGATATTCCCGAGGACGATGCCATGGCGGTCATCCTCGGAAGACCCTTTTTAAACAATGCAGGGGCTGTTATAGATTACAACAAAGGCAATGTCACTTTGCATGTCAACGGTAATGAGCATACGGTGCACTTTTCGAAGAACCAATATCGAGTACATTTCATCAATGATATCGAAAAAACTTCATCGATTCTTATTGGGAACTTTGAATGCCCTATTCCTCGTGTCAAGATGAAGTATGATTTGCTTGTTGGGGAGATACACATCCCCATTGAGGTGACCTAGTGACTATTCGAAAATTCTCCGTTCTCTTTTGCGATTCCAAAAGGTTTGTGGAGGAGACTTGATCAACCTCACTAACGGATTTCTTTCGATGACCATGAGATTGATGAATCGAGGAGTCACAAACCTCTGTTCCAAGCTTTCACTTTAGGTTGCTTAGAAGAAAAATGATAGATTTAGTTTAGTTTTCCCTGTTTTCTGTTTTAGCGTCCGGTAGAAAAGTACCCCGAAAATAAAAGTTCTGTGAACGCCTTGAAAATATAGTATGACTTTTTCTGGTTTTTTTGAAAAATACTGAGACGAAGAGCTTGTCTGGGGGCTGCACCAGTGGGCCACAAGCCCTGGAGGCGCTGGCACCCCCGTGGCCGCGCCACCCAGGCTTGTGGGGCCCACAAGCACCTCCTCCACTCATTCTTGCTCTCATCTGGTTCTCCTACCTCTAGAAAAAAAATCGTTTCGCAGCTCAAACCCGTGTTCTTGTTATTCTTGCTGGATTTTTCGATCTCCTTGCTCAAAGCACCATTCTCCAAACTGATTTGGAGAAATTACTCCTTGGTAAGTGACTCCTCCATTGGTCCAATTAGTTTTTGCTCTAGTGCCTTATACATCGCGTATTTTTGCTGCCTTGGTGACCTTGTTCTTGAGCTTTGCATGCTAATTTTAGCTGGTCCCAAGTAGTTTTGATGCGTAATATGGCCTCTAGGCACTTGTGGGAGTAGTTTCTATGAGTTTTGTTGAGCCTTGTTCACTTTTCCTTAGGGTCACTAAAAATTTCAGAAATTTTCAGAGATAAAAAAGGGAAAAGATGAGGAGGTTCTTAAGAGGCTCTTCAAGCCGTGACCCCAAGGATGATGGAAGTGAGAAGAAGCCCAAGTATCTGGTCCCTCGAGTCGCAGAAGTTCGAGCGTGCGAGTGGCCAAGCGACGTGTTCTTACGTGCCGCTGGAATTTATGAGGACTTTTATCACTTGGTGGAGAACGCAGGCCTTACCGCCTTTGTTGAAGATAAGTGTCCGCAATACCTCCTCCTCACTAATATCTTTGTACAAAGCTTTAACTTCTATCCGAGGAAGAATCCTCCTATGGTTGAGTTTAAACTTTATGATATCCCCCAGCGCATGTCACTCCAGGATTTTTGCAATGTTTGCAAATTGCCTTTTGTTGGGGATATTCATGAACCTCGTCCACGGGACTTGGAGGCTTTCATCGATACAACTGTTGTAGGAGAGGAGAGAGGAGTGTCTTGCGCTAGAGCTGCTAGCATACATTTTCCCGTGCTTCAGTACTTCTCACTTATTGTGGGAAAATGTTTGATTGGCCGTGGGAAAGCTGGGTCACTTAGTTCCCCAGATCTTGCGGTCTTGCACGATGCCCATTATAATGATAAAACTTATAGCTTGGGTGCTATAGTAGCTCAACGGTTGAACACGAACCGTTCTAAGGGCATTGTCTATGGAGGTATCTATGCTACTCGTCTTGCTAGACACTTTGAGATACCTATTAGACTGGAAGAGGAAGAAGAGATTCTTCTTCCCGAGAGATATCTAGATTACGATAGCATGGTTCGCCATGACTTTCTTGATAGAGATACAAACTGAAGGATGATTTATAACCTGGTATTTAGTAAGGGTACTCGTGAGACTATTACTTTGCCTGCTCCTTCTTTGTTCAATCTTCATGCAGGCAGGTACATTATTATTCCCTTGTACATCTACGCATATTGGGGCTTAGCCCAACCACAGGTGCCCGTGCCTGAGCCACCAGTCGAGTACCAGACGCCAGTTTATCAGTGGGAGCCAAAGGTGCTCACACAGCAGTGGGATCCTCAGTCCACTCCGGAGTACCCCGGAGCTGGTTATTTCCCTCCTTGGGAGTAGACCAACTTAGGCCAAAAGCCTAAGCTTGGGGGAGTATGTGTTTCTCACCGACTTTACATTCTTGCTTATGTTTTCACTTTGTTCGTCGGTGTTCACACTTTGCCACTGTATCATCCATGCTAGTTTATTTTATTTTTCTCGTTTTCATTTTCATTTAGTGTGTTTGTCTAGTTTGAAGAAAAGCCAAAAAGATTTCCTTTTTATTTGCTTGTTGGGATCTTTCCCGTGTAAATAGTTTTCTTTTTCTTTGGGTCAAGGTAGAAGACCATGGTTACAATGTTTAGTGGCTCTCGCGTGCATACCTGTTTAGCTGTCAAAGAGCCATATTACTTTGTCTTCTCCTTTGTGTTTGCGTGCAGATTCCAGCTTTAGTCCAATGCACGAGCACACTTATTATTGTTCACATCATTCGGTCGTGCAAGTGAAAAGCAATAATGATGATATATGATGAAGTGATTGAGCCTGGAAAAGCTGGTATGAACTCGATCTATTTTGTTTCTGTAAATATGACTAGCTCATCATGCCTGATTCAGCTTTGTTGTGAGAGAAACATGTTTGCAATGACAACTTAGAGATCATAGTTTCTTATGTCATGCTTAGTTTGCTAGGAGCTTATAATGGTTTGTCTTGGATGCCCACATGAATGTTGAGATGACTATGATGTAGTATGATAGGATGGTATCCTCCTTTGAAAGATTCAAGTGGCTTGACTTGGCGCATGTTTACGCATGTAGTTGAAACAAAATCAACATAGCCTCTATGATATTCATGTCCATGGTGATTTATGTCCTACTCATGCTTGCACTCAATGTTGGTTAATCTCAATGCATTTCGATGACTGTTGTCACTCTCTAGTTGGTCGCTTCCCAATCTTTTGCTAGCCTTCACTTGTACTAAACGGGAATACTGCTTGTGCATCCACTTCCATAAACCCAAAGTTGTTAAATATGAGTCCACCATACCTACCTATGTGCGGTATCTACCTGTCGTTCCAAGTAAATTTGCATGTGCCACTCTCTAAACCTTCAAGAAATAATCTGTTTTGCATGCCCGGACCGATCATGTGGTGACAGGGGGCTATCAGTATCTTCCATGCTAGGCGTGTTATCCTCGATATGTGTTTATTCACTATCATTCACGAGAAAGGGGCCAGTAATTGGAATTCCCAGTTCCATGCTCAAATCGAAAAGATAATTGCAAACAAAACTCCCCTAGGATTGATGTTGGTATGGACGGTACCCGAGGATTCGGCTAGCTGTGGAGTGTGATTGATTGGTGGTGGGGGAGTCAAAACTTTACTTTTCTGTTTAGGAACCGCCTATAGCATGTGCAGCATGGAAGATGTTGAGAACTCTTAGTCATTGCATTGACAATGAAAGCATGCCACCCAAAATTATTATCTCTGTTTTCAAAGCTTGAGCTCAGGCACCTCTGCAAATCAATGCTTCTCTCTGCGAAGGGCCTGTCTATTTATGTTCCTGTTGAGTCATCCTCCTCTAATAAAAGCACCAATTAGAGAGCACCTCTGTCATTTTTATGCTTTGCTTTTAACTCTGTTGAGTATGACTGTGACTGGATCTTCTTTGCCATGAATTACAATGTTTAGTCAGCCCTTGGTCTTTGAAGGTGCTCTGCATTTATGGTTTGCGGTCTCAGAAAGAGCTAGCGAGATACCATCTATTCGTACTGCTTCATGTTGTTTTGATTGAAGTGTTGACATTGGAGGCTTATTATTATTTGCTCGCTAGTTGATTATGCCATAGATATGAGTTTACCGTGAGACCTAGATGTCATTTGCTTATGTGGTTTGCTTGTGATCTTGCTGAAATTCTGGTTATGAGTTAGACATAGTTGCAACAACAAGATCAAATGGAGTTCGTCAAAGTTTTTCTTTCGTCTCTTTCAGTTTGTCAACTGAATTGCTTGAGGACCAGCAAGGCTTTAAGCTTGGGGGAGTTGATACGTCTCCGTCGTATCTACTTTTCCGAACCCTTTTGCCCTTGTTTTGGACTCTAATTTGCATGATTTGAATGGAACTAACCCGGACCAACGATGTTTTCAGCAGAATTGCCATGGTGTTGTTTTTGTGCAAAAATAAAAGTTCTCGGAATGACCTGAAAATTTACGGAGAATTTTTCTGGAATTAATGAAAAATACCTGCGCAAAGATCCACCGAAGGAGGTGAGCCAGTAGGCCACAAGCCCAGGTGGTGCGGCCACCCCCCTGGCCACGCGTGGCAGGCTTGTGGGGGCCACAAGGCTCCACCGCCTCCAATCTCAGCTCTATATATTCCGTTTCGCTCGGAAAAAATCAGGAAGAAGGATTCATCACGTTTTACGATACGGAGGCGCCGCCACCTCCTGTTCTTCATCTGGAGGGCAGATCTGGAGTCCGTTCTGGGCTTCGAAGAGGGGAAATCTTCGTCATCGTCATCATCAACCTTCCTCCATCGCTAATTCCATGATGATCTTCACCGTTCATGAGTAATCTCATCGTAGGCTTGCTGGACGGTGATGAGTTGGATGAGATCTATCATGTAATCGAGTTAGTTTTGACAGGGATTGATCCCTAGTATCCACTATGTTCTAAGATTGATGTTACTACTACTTGGCTATGCTTAATGCTTGTCACTAGGGCCCGAGTGCCATGATTTCAGATCTGGACCTATTATGTTGTCACCAATATATGTGTGTTTTAGATCCTATCTTGCAAGTTGTAGTCACCTACTATGTGTTATGACCCGGCAACCCCAGAGTGACAATAGCCGGAACCACTCCCGGAGATGACCATAGTATGAGGAGTTCATGTATTCACCAAGTGTTAATGTGTTGCTCCGTTTCTTTATTAAAAGGAGAACCTTAATATCCCGTAGTTTTCATTAGGACCCCGCTGCCACGGGAGGGATGGACAATAGATGTCTTGCAAGTTCTTTTCCCTAAGCACGTATGACTACATACGGAATACATGCCTACATTAGATTGACGAACGGGAGCTAGTTACTTATCTCTCCGTGTTATAGCTGTTACATGATGAATCACATCTGGCATAATCATCCATCACCGATCCAATGCCTATGAGTCTTTTACTACTAGTCCTTGCTGCGCTACTTTGCCGCTATTGCTGTCACTGCTGTTGTTGTTACTCTGTTGCTATTGTTGCTACTTTGCTGCTACTCGTTACTGTTGCTACTGCTGCTATCACACTACCTTGCTACTGATACTTTACTGCAGACACTAAATCTTTCAGGTGTGGTTGAATTGACAACTCAACTGCTAATACTTGAGAATATGCTTTCGCTTCCCCTTGATTCGGATCAATAAATTTGGGTTCAATACTCTGCCCTCGAAAACTGTTGCGATCCCCTATACTTGTGGGTTATCAGCGACCAACCAAGAAACAAAAAATCTCGTACCCAAGCATTAAGCATAAGTAACACCGAATAATGCACCACAAGTAGGTTATAAATTTCATTGCATAACTGTTGACTTTCGTGCTTGCATAGGGAATCACAAACCTTAACATCAATATTCTTACTAAAGCACAATTACTCATCAACATGACTCACATATCATATCGTCATATCTCAAAACCATTACTAAGAATCAAGTTTATTTTGTCCAATGATCTTCATGAAAGTTTTTATTAGATCCTCCTTGGATATCTATCACTTTGGGACTATTTTCATATGTTGCTTTTGATAAGCTCAAACAAATTTAAGTAAAGAACATGAGCATAATTTTTCTTTCTCTCAAAATAATCTAAGTGAAGCAAGAGAGAATTTCTTAAAAAAAATTACTAACTCCCAAATAAACCTAAGTGAAGCATGAGAGAATTTCTTCAAAAATAACAAAGCACACCGTGCTCAAAAAGATATAAGTGAAGTATTAGAGCAGATCCATGGATCTAAAAATTTAAGTGAAGCATAGGAGCAAGCATAGCATATTTCTTGGCTCTCTCAAAAAGGTGTGTCCGGCAAGGATTCAAGACTTAAAACACAAAGCAAAACAAGCAAATACTCATATCATACAAGACGCTCCAAGGAAAACTCATAATATGTGATGAATAAAAATATAGTTTCAAGTAAAATACCGATGGTTGTTAGAAGAAACAGGGGATGCCACTCGGGGGCATACCCAAGCTTAGTTGCTTGCTACTTCTTGAATATTATCTTGGGGTGTGATACGTCTCCATCGTATCTACTTTTCCAAACTCTTTTGCCCTTGTTTTGGACTCTAATTTGCATGATTTGAATGGAACTAACCTGGACTGACGCTCTTTTCAGCAGAATTGCCTTGGTGTTATTTTTGTGCAGAAATCAAAATTCTCCAAACGTCCTCAAAATTTACGGGGAGCAGTTTTGGAAAATATAAAAAATATATGTGCCAAGTTCCACCTCAGGGGGTGGGCCAGTGGGCCACAAGCCCTGGCTCCGCCACCACCCCCCTAGTGGCGATGGGCAGGCTTATGGGGCCCACACGACTCTACCGCCCCCAACCTCAGGTCTATAAGTCCCCTTTCGTCCCAGAAAAAATAAAAATAGAAGTTTTCGTCGCATTTGCGATACGGAGGCGCCGCCACCACCTGTTCTTCATCTGGAGGGCAGATCTGGAGTCCGTCTTGGGCTCCGGAGAGGGGAAATTGTCTCCATCGTCATCATCAACCTTCTTCCCTCTCCAATTCCATGAAGCTCTTCATCGTTCGTGAGTAATCTATTCGTAGGCTCGATGGGCGGTGATGAGTAGGATGAGATCTATCATGTAATCGAGTTAGTTTTGATGGGGATTGATCCCTAGTAACCACTATGTTCTGATATTGATGTTGCTAATACTTTGCCATGCTTAATGCTTGTCACTAGGGCCCGAGTGCCATGATTTCAGATCTGAAATTATTATGTTGTCACCAATATATGTGTGTTTTAGATCCGATCTTGCAAGTTGTTGTTACCTACTATGTGTTATGATCCGGCAACCCTGGAGTGACAATAACCGGAACCACTCCCGGTGATGACCATAGTTTGAGGAGTTCATGTGTTCACCAAGTGCTAATGCGTTGGTCCGGTTCTTTATTAAAAGGAGAACCATAATATCCCGTAGTTTCCTTTTGGAACCCGCTGCCACGGGAGGGATGGACAATAGATGTCATGCAAGTTCTTTTCCCTAAGCACGTATGACGACACACGGAATGCATGCCTACATCACATTGACGAACGGGAGCTAGCCACATATCTCTCCGTGTTATAGTTGTTGCATGATGAATAGCATCCAAACAAATCACCGACCATTGCCTACGAGTTTGCCCTACTGTTGCTACTGCTGCTACTACTGTTGCTACTCCTGTTACTTGTCTTGCTCTGCTGCTGCTGCTACTACTGTTGCTACTGCTGTTAGTTGTCTTGTTCTGCTGCTACTATTGCTACTACTGTCGCTTGTTACTGTTGCTACTTGCTACTGCTGTCACTACCACTGTTCCTTGCCACTGCCGTTACTCGCTACTTTGTTGTTACTACTTTGCTTGCAGATACTAATCTTTCAGGTGTGGTTGAATCTGACAATTCAACTACTAATACTTGAGAGTATTTTCTCACCTCCCGTCGTGCGAATCAATAAATTTGGGTCGAATACCCTACCCTCGAAAACTGCTACGATCCCATGCACTTGTGGGCCGTCAACAACATTCTTCTAGTTTCGATTGTCGGAGAGTGCTAACAGCATTCTTCTGGTGCCGTTGCAAAGGGGAAGAACAGTTGGCATCAAGCATTTTTCTGGCGCCGTTGCCGGGTAGGTATTGCTATATTCTCTGAGTCGCTTGGGATTTATATCTGCTGATCACTATGAAGAATCTGAAGGATCCGAAGACCAAAGTCTTGCCCTCAACTATGAGGGGAGGTAAGGAATTGCCATCTAGCCCTGCACTTGATTCACCTTCAGTTATGAGTAAGTTTGCGACATCACCTCCTGCTAGAAATCTTGATATGTCGCCTGTTCTTGATGATGCTTATGATGCTACTGCTAGAGATGCTATGCTTGATACTATGCCTGATGATACTATGCTTGATACTATGTCTGATGCTATGCTTGATACTGCTAGAGATGCTATGCTTGATACTGCTTTGCCTGATGATGCTAGAGATGTTATTTTTCCTGATGATGATATGCTTGATACTACTAGAGATACTACTTTGCCTGATGTTCCACTAGGGTTATTCCTTGATGCTCATATTGCTAGAGTTATTGCCAATGCTCGTGATGCTTCTGAAACTGCCGATACTATTGAGATAGAACCTGCTTTTGCTCCTGCTAGATCTAGCTCTCCTACATATGAATTGCCTGATATACCTGAGGGTTACATTATGGAGGGAGAGATAGCTGAGGATTTTCTTGCGTGTAAGGATGCCTATGACGCTGAGAAATTACTTCTCAAGTGGAAGGAAAAAATCTTGGGAAGCTAAGATGAAATAGGACCCGAAGTTTGCCACTTCGCCTATCTTTATCACCGATAAGGATTATGAATTCTCTGTCGATCCTGAGATAATCTCTCTAGTCGAATCTGATCCTTTTCACGGTTATGAGTCTGAGACGGTCATAGCCCATCTTGCCAAACTACATGAAATAGCCAACCTTTTCACTAATGAGGAGAAGATCCGCCACTACTATATCCTTAAGTTGTTTCCTTTCTCTCTAAAGGATGACGCTAAAGCCTGGTTCACCTCTCTTGCTCCTGGATGTGTGTGTAGTCCCCAGGAGATGGTCTATTACTTCTATGAGAAATATTTCCCTGCCCATAAGAAGCAAGCTGCCTTGCAGGAAATATACAACTTTGCTCAACTCCAAGAAGAGAGTCTTCCACAAGCTTGGGGGAGGCTCATCCAGCTACAGAATGCTTTGCATGATCACCCTCTTAAGAAGAACGAGATACTTGATATCTTCTATAACGGACTTACCTATACCTCTAGAGACCAATTAGATAGTTGTGTCGGTTGTGTTTTTAGGGAACGAACTGTAGAACAAGCTGAGACTCTACTGAATAACATCTTGATCAACGATAATTCTTGGACTATTCCCGAACCACCTCCTACGCCAACTCCGAAGAAAATAGGTATTCTATTCCTCAGTCCCGAAGATATGCAAGAAGCCAAGAAATATATGCAAGAGAAAGGCATTAGATCTGAAGATGTCAAAAATCTACCACCTATCCTTTTGATAAACCGATACAAGTAGTAGAAGTGAATTCTCTACGTAGGTTTGATGAGAGTGATATTCCTTTTGATAAACCTGCTAGCCTATACTTTGATGAATTTGACAACTTTGTTGCCAAAAAACAGAGTTTCAATGATTATGTTAGCAGACATTTGGAACAAAGTACTCGTATGCTTAGCCATTTAAGTGCTTGTGTAGACAGAAATGTCAATGATCTGAAGCTTCTGAGTAAACATGCCTCTATGATTACTACTGAGGTAGAACAAGTACTTAAAGCTCAGAATGACCTGCTCAATGAATTAAATGACAACTCTGTCAGAGTCATTACTAGAGGAGGCAAAATGACTCAGGAACCTTTGTATCCTGAAGGTCATCCTAAGAAAATTTCTCAAGATTCTCAAGGAATCAATTCTGATCCACCCAATCATCCTGAGGGGAAGAAGAAGGATGATATAAACCTACATGCCAGCTCACCAAATACTAGCACACCTGAAGAACCTAATGATATTTCTGCGTCTGATGCAGAAACACAATCTGGTGATGAACATGAACCTGGTGACAATATGGACAGTGATGTTCATAATAATGCTCAACCTAGCAATGATGAGGATGTGGAGAGTGAACCTACGGTTAATCCTGATAACCCACAACCTAAGAAGTACGATAAGAATGACTTCACTGCTAGAAACATGGGTTCAGAGACCTATGCCCTTTCCTCCTAAGCCATCCAAGAAAAAGGATGATGAGGATTTTGAGCGCTTCGTTGAGATGATAAGACCCGTCTTTCTGCAGATGCGGTTAACTGATATGCTCAAGATGTCTCTGTATGCCAAGTACATGAAAGATATCGTGACTAATAAACGGAAGATACCAGATCTTGAGATCTCCACCATGCTTGCCAATTACACTTTTAAAGGTGGAACTCCTAAGAAACTTGGTGATCCCGAAGTGCCCACTATACCTTGCTCTATTAAAGGAAACTACGTAAGAACTGCCTTATGTGACCTTGGAGCCGGTGTTAGTGTTATGTCGCTTTCTCTTTATCGTAGACTTAAATTGGATAAGTTGACACCCACTAAAATTTCTCTGCAAATGGCCGACAAATCAATTGCTTTCCCTATCGGCATTTGCGAGGATGTGCCTGTTGTGGTTGCTAACACCACTATCTTAACAGACTTTGTTATCTTGGATATTCCCGAGGATGATGCCATGGCTGTCATCCTTGGAAGACCCTTTTTAAACACTGCAGGGGCTGCTATAGATTGCAACAAAGGCAATGTCACTTTCCATGTCAACGGTAATGAGCACACAGTGCACTTTCCGAAGAAACGATATCAAGTACATTGCATCAATACTATCGAAAAGACTTCATCGATTCTTATTGGGAGCTTTGAATGCCCTATTCCTTGTGTCAAGATGAAGTATGATTTGCTTGTTGGGGAGATACATATCCCCATTGAGGTGACTTAGTGGCTATTTGAAAATTCTCCATTCTCTCTTGATATTTGAGAAGGTTTTGCCATAAGGACTTGATCAATCCCATTGACGGATTTCTTTCGATGACCATGAAACGGATGAATCAAAGAATCACATACCTGTGTTTTAAGCTTTCATTTTCTATTGCTTAGAGGAAAAATGATAGAATTAGTTTAGTTTTTCCTGTTTTCTGTTTTAGCGTCCCGGAGAAAAATACCTCGAAAATAAAAGTTCTCCCATGGTCCTAAAAATTTAGTATGATTTTTTCTGGAATTTTTGAAAATTTCTGGGCCTGAGAGCTGGCCTGGGGGCCTAACCAGTGGGCCACAAGCCACCTACCCCCTGGTGGCGGGGTGCAAGCTTGTGGGGCCCATAGGCACCCCCTCCACTCATTCCAGCTCTCAGCCTCTTCTTCCACCTCCAGAAAAAATTGTTTCGCAGCTCAAACCCGTGTTCTTGCTCATTTGGCTGTGATTTTCGATCTCCTTGCTCAAAGCACCATACTCCGAACCATTTTGGGGAAATTACTCCTTGGTAAGTGACTCCTCCATTGGTCCAATTAGTTTTTGCTCTAGTGCTTTATCCTTCGCGTATTCTTGGTACCTTGGTGACCCTGTTCTTGAGCTAGAAATGTTGATTTTAGCTGGTTCCAAGTAGTTTTAGCGCGTGATACGGTCTCTAGGCACTAGTAGGAGTAGTTGCTACAAGGTGTGGTGGGTCTTTATTCACTTTCCTCTTGAACTTCAAAAATTTCAGCAAAAGGAAATTATGTTCGGGAGGAAGTTTCATGGTGGTTCCTCAAGTAAGAAGGGTCCTCGTCTCTCTTTTCGGGATCCCGAACCTTTTCAACTAAGGGACGCACTGGTACAACCATGTGAATGGCCTTTCGATGAGTTCATGATCGAAGCAGGTTTCAAGGATGAGTTTGATGCACTTGTCGATAATGCCGGGTTAGAAGAATTCCTCTCAGATAAATGTGAACAGTATGCTATGCTCACTACCTCTTTCGTGCTTAGATTTAAATTTTTAGTTGGCTGTGACTCATCCATACTGTTTGATCTGTACGATAAATCCTATACCGTGGATCTGGAGGATTTCAATAGGATTTGCAAGATACCCGATGGGGTAGTGTTAATGATCCTTCTAAGTCTTCGGTCAGAGACTTTGTCTCCAGTATAACTGTTGGAGAAACCAGATATATCACGCAAGCTACCATAGGAAGCATCCATTTCCCTGCCTTGCACTACCTTGCCCTCTTCATAGGTAGGTGCATTAACGGCAAGGGTGCACATTGTCACCTATGCGCTTCCGACCTTAGTATCCTTAAGAGCACAGTAACAGGTGACAGGAGCTTCAATATAGGAGCTATAATAGCAAGGAGGCTGAATAAAATGCCAGTGAGGGGGATTTCTTTGGTGGAGTTTATGCTACACGCTTAGCAAATTTTCTTGGAGTACACATCCGTCCGGAAGACCCTCCTCTCCGTGCAGCCTACCTTGATCGTGTCGCTCTAACACGCTACCAGTTCCTTGAGAAAGATCATGGATCCCTCCTATACCGCTTGATATTTAACCGGCAGTGTGTTTTCCATATTACCCTTCCTCTCCTGCTTTCTTTGACTTTCAGGTAAAACGAAGATACTACATAACCATAGGAGAGGCAGAGGAGTATGAGAGGGAGGCGACGGCTGCTCGACTTCGTGAGGCAGCTATTCAGGCAGTGGCTGCAGCACTCCCGTATAACACCCATTATGACTTTGGGTTTCGCCAGGATCATCCATGGGAGTAGACCAAGCTAGGCCAAAAGCCCAAGCTTGGGGGAGTACGTGTTATCACCGACTTTACATTCATGCTTATGCTTTCACTTTGTTAGCCGGTGTTTACACTTTGCCACTGTATTATCCATGCTAGTTTATTTTCTTTTTCTTGTTTTCTTGTTTTGTGTCCTTTTGAGAAAACCCAAAAAGATTTTTACTTCTTCTTTTGCTTGTTGGGAGCTTTCCCGTGTAAATAGTTTTCTTTTTCTTTGGGTCAAGGTAGAAGATATTGGTTACTATGTTTATTGGTTCTTGCATGCTTACCTGTTTAGATTTCAAAGAGCCGTATTACTTCGTCTTCTCCTTTGTGTTTGCCTGGAGATTCAGCTTAGTCCAATGCGCTTATTATTGTTCACATCGTTCGATCGTCCAAATGAAAGGCAACAATGATGATATATGATGAAGTGACACAGACTGAAAAGCAGGTATGAACTCTATCTATTTTGTTTTTGTAAATATGACTAGCTTGTCGACCCAGATTTAGCTTTGTTGTGAGAGAACCATGTTTGCAATGACAACTTAGAGAACATAGTTTCTGATGCCATGCTTATTTAGCTAAGAGCTTATAATGGTTTGTCTTGAATGGCAACATAGATTTTGAGATGACTATGATGTAGTATGATAGGATGGTATTCTCCTTTGAATGTTTCAAGTGGCTTGACATGGCGCATGTTCATGCATGTAGTTGAAACAAAATCAACATAGCCTCTATGTTGTTTGTGTTCATGGTGATTTATATCATGTTCATGCTTGCATTCAATGTTAGTCAAACTCACTGCATCTTGATGACTGTTGTCTCTCTCTAGTTGGTCGCTTCCCAGTCTTTTGCTAGCCTTCACTTGTACTAAGCGGAATACTGCTTGTGCATCCACTTCCATAAACCCAAAAGTTTTTGCATGAGAGTCCACCATACCTACCTATTTGCGGTATCTACCTGCCGTTCCAAGTAAATTTGCATGTGCCACTCTCTAAACCTTCAACAAATAATATGTTTTGCATGCCCGAACCGCTCATGTGGTGACAGGGGGCTATTGATATCTTCCATGCTAGGAGTGTTATCCTCGACATGTGTTTATTCACTGTCATTTACGAGAAAGGGGTCGGTAATTGGAATGCCCAGTTCCACGCTTAAATCGAAAACATAACTGTAAAACAAGACTCCCCCCGGATTGATGTTAGTATGGACGGTACCCGAGGATTCGGCTAGCCGTGGAGTGTGATTGATTGGTGTTTGGGGAGTTAAAACTTTACTTTTCTGTTTGGGAACCGCCTATAGCATGAGTAGCATGGAAGATATTGAGAACTCTTGGTCATTGCATTGACAATGAAAGCATGCCACCCAAAATTATTATCTCTGTTTTCAAAGCTTGAGCTCTGGCACCTCTAGAAATCAATGCTTCCCTCTGCGAAGGGCATGTCTATTTATTTTCCTGTCGAGTCATCCTCCTCTTATATAAGCACCAATTAGAGAGCACCTCTATCATTTTTATGCTTTGCTTTTGATTGATATTGAGTATGACTATGACTGTATCTTCGTTGCGATGAATTACAATGTTTAGTCAGCCCTTGATCTTTGAAAGTGCTCTGCATTTATGTTTTGCGGTCTCAGAAAGAGCTAGCGAGATACCACCTATTCATATTGCTTCATGCTCGTTTTGATTGAAGTGTTGGTATTTGAAACTCATTATTATTTGCTCGTTAGCTGATTATGCCATTGATATTAGTTTACCGTGAGACCTTTGTGTCATTTGCGTATGTGGTTAAATGGTGATCTTGCTGAAAATCTAGTTATGAGTTAGACATAGTTGCAACAACAAGATCAAACAGAGTTTGTCAAAGTTTTTCTTTCTCTCTTAGTTTGTCAACTGAGTTGCTTGAGGACAAGCAAGGTTTTAAGCTTGGGGCAGTTGATACGTCTCCATCGTATCTACTTCTCCAAACTCTTTTGCCCTTGTTTTGGACTCTAATTTGCATGATTTGAATGGAACTAACCTGGACTAACGCTATTTTCAGCAGAATTGCCTTGGTGTTATTTTTGTGCAGAAATCAAAGTTCTCCAAACGTCCTGAAAATTTACAGGGAGCAGTTTTGGAAAATATAAAAAATATCTGCGCCAAGTTCCACCAGAGGGGGTGGGCCACAAGCCCTGGCTCCGCCACCACCCCCTGGTGGCGGTGGGAAGGCTTGTGGGGCCCACACGGCTCTGCCACCCCCAACCTCAGGTCTATAAGTCCCCTTTTGTCCTAGAAAAAAATAAAAGGAGAAGTTTTCGTCGCGTTTGTGATACGGAGGCACCGCCACCACCTGTTCTTCATCTGGAGGGCAGATCTGGAGTCCGTCTTGGGCTCCGAAGAGGGGAAATCGTGGCCATCGTCGTCATCAACCTTCTTCCCTCTCCAATTCCATGAAGCTCTTCGTCGTTCGTGAGTAATATATTCGTAGGCTCGCTCGACGGTGATGAGTAGGATGATATCTATCGTGTAATCGAGTTAGTTTTGATGGGGATTGATCCCTAGTATCCACTATGTTCTGAGATTGATGTTGCTACTACTTTGCCATGCTTAATGCTTGTCACTAGGGCCTGAGTGCCATGATTTCATATCTGAAATTATTATGTTGTCACCAATATATGTGTGTTTTAGATCCGATATTGCAAGTTGTAGTTGCCTACTATGTGTTATGATCCGGCAACCCCGGAGTGACAATAACCGGAACCACTCCCGGTGATGATCCTAGTTTGAGGAGTCCATGTGTTCCCCAAGTGCTAATGTGTTGGTCCGGTACTTTATTAAAAGGAGAACCTTAATATCCCGTAGTTTCCTTTTGGACCCCGCTGCCACGGGAGGGATGGACAATAGATGTCATGCAAGTTCTTTTCCCTAAGCACATATGACGACACACGGAATGCGTGCCTACATCACATTGACGAACGGGAGCTAGCCACATATCTCTCCGTGTTATAGCTGTTGCATGATGAAAATCATCCAAACAAATCACCGACCCATTGCCTACGAGTTTGTCCTACTTTTGCTACTGCTGCTACTACTGTTGCTACTGTTGTTACTTGTCTTGCTCTGCGGCTGCTACTGCTATTGTTGCTACTGATGTTACTTGTCTTGCTCTGCTGCTACTGTTGCTACTACTGTCGCTTGCTACTGTTGCTACTTACTACTGCTGTCACTACTGCTGTTCCTTGCCACTGCCGTTACTCGCTACTTTGCTGGTACTACTTTGCTTGCAGATACTAATCTTTCAGGTGTGGTTGAATCTGACAATTCAACTGCTAATACTTGATAGTATTCTCTCACCTCCCATCGTGCGAATCAACAAATTTGGGTCGAATACTCTACCCTCGAAAACTGCTACGATCCCATGCGCTTGTGGGCCGTCAACAACATTCTTCTAGTTTCGATTGCCGGAGAGTGCTAACAACATTCTTCTGGTGCCGTTGCAAAGGGGAAGAAAAATTGGCATCAGGGTGCCACGGGCATCCCGAAGTATAGCCTTTTGCTAATCCTTATTCCTTCATACATCGTAAGATCCTAAAACTTTAAAACTTCAATCACACAAAACTCAACAAAACCTGCGTGAGATCCGTTAGTATATGAAAGCAAACCACTACTATAAGTACTATTGCAAACCTATTAATATTTTATTTTTCATTATATATACTGTATTTCAACTTTTCTATGGCAAAAAACTCATCAAATAAAACCATAGAATCATCAAAACAAGCACACAACGCAAAGAAAAAAGAATCTGTCAAAAACAGATCAGTCTGTAGCACTCTGACTACTTAGAATACTTATGTAACTCCAAAAATTGTGAACAATTAGGATGACGTGAGTATTTTGTTTATTAATGTTCTGCAAAAAGAATCAACTCAAAATCACTTTTCTGTTAAAAACGAAAAATAATTTTGTGACTGCAAAAGTTTCTAATTTTCAGCAAGATCAAATCAACTTTCTTCCAAATCACCCCAAAGCCCTTCCTTGGCACAAACACTAACTTAAACCACAAAAACACATCTAACGAGAGATATAATTATGTATTTTATTGAAAACATCAAGAAAACCAAAAATCAAAAAGATACAAGTTGGGTTGCCTCCCAACAAGCGCTATCGTCTTATGCCCCTAGCTAGGCATTTCTTTTGCATATCGCATAATTCCACGAATGTGTTAAGATGGGACGCGGCATCCTCATTAGGACTACTGGAAAATTGATCTTTCATAACAAGATTCAATAAGGCAGTATTAATATCACAAGACTCCACACTAGTGGTGGGAGGAGCAATCGGAGTGCTGATAAAATCATTGTTGTTGGTATTTGAGAAATCACACAACTTGGTGTTCTCTTGAGTCATGCTGACTTCACCATAAGATTGCACTCAAAAACAGATATGACGGGAAAACAGCGAACAAAAAATAGAGCGAATAAATCCGCAAATTTTTGTGAAGTGGGGAAGAGGAAAACGAGAAGCAAACGGCAAATAATGTAAATGGCGAGGAGATGAGATTTGTGATTAGGAACCTGGTTGATGTTAAAGATCCTCCCTGGCAACGGCGCCAGAAATTCCTTTTGATGTCTGCTAGAACTACGTCGGTATTTGCCCAAAGAGGGAGGGATAATGCAGTATAGCGACGGCATGTATTTCCCTCAGTGATGAGACCAAGGTTATCGAACCAGTAGGAGAACCTCCTCACACCACGTAAACAGCGCCTGCACACAAATAACAAATACTAGCAACCCGACGTGTTAAATGGGTTGTCAATCCCTCCCCGGCACCGGCGCCAGGAATTAGCACGTTGGCGGGAGACTATCTTGACTTGATCTTCCCCGGCAACGGCGCCAGAAATTCCTTTCGGGTACGGAGCCTCAAGATAGGCAAATAACGTGAGGTAAAAGTAGTAGATAGGATAAATAGATAGTGGAACAAATAAGTTGCAGCAAGGTATTTTTTATTTTTGGTTTAATAGATCTGAAAATAAAGCAAAGGAAAATAGATCGCAAAGGCAAATATGATAAAAAGAGACGCGGGGGCCGTAGGTTTCACTAGTGGCTTCTCTCGTGAAAAATAGCAAAAGGTGGGAAAACAATTACTGTTGGGCAATTGATATAACTTCAAATAATCATGATGATATCGAGGCAATGATCATTATATAGGCATCACGTCCAAGATTAGTAGACCGACTCATTCCTGCATCTACTACTATTACTCCACACATCGACCGCTATCCAACATGCATCTAGTGTATTAGGTTCATGGAAAAACGGAGTAATGCAATAAGAACGATGACATGATGTAGACAAGATCTATTTATGTAGAAATAGACCCCATCTTGTTATCCTTAATAGCAACGATACATACGTGTCGTTTCCCTTTCTGTCACTGGGATCAAGCACCGTAAAATCGAACCCATCACAAAGCACCTCTTCCCATTGCAAGATAAATAGATCAAGTTGGCCAAACAAAACCCAAATATCGGAGAAGAAATACGAGGATATAATCAATCACGCATATAAGAGATCAAAGAAGACTCAAAAATCACTTTCATGGATAAAAACATAGTTCTGATCATAAACTCAAAGTTCATCGGATCCCAACAAACACACCGCAAAAAGGCTTACATCATATGGATCTCCAAGAGACCATTGTATTGATAATTAAGAGAGCGAGAGGAGGCCATCTAGCTACTAACTATGGACCCGTAGGTCTACAAGGAACCACTCACGCATCATCGGATAAGCACGAATGGACATGATGAACCCCTCTGTGATGGTGTCTAGATTGGATCTGGTGTTTCTGGACTCTGCGGTGGCTGGAATTGATTTTCGCCCCTTTCCTCAGGGTTTCTTGAATATTGGGGTATTTATAGAGCAAAGAGATCGTGCGGGAGGCCAACGAGGAGGGCACAACCCACCAGGGTTCTCCTGGGCCCCCAAGCGCGCCCTAGTGGGTTGTGCTCCCATCAGAGCTCCACTCAGGTGCGTTCCTGGCCCACTGGATGTCTTTTGGCCCAAAAAATCCATAAAAAATTTTGCTGTGTTTGGACTGTGTTTGGTATTGATTTCCTGTGATGTAAAAAACATGCAGAAAACAATAACTGGCACTGGGCACTATGTCAATAGGTTAGTACCAAAAATTGTTATAAAATGACTATAAAATGATTGTAAAACATCCAAGAATGATAATATAACAGCATGGAACAATCAAAAAATTTAGATTCGTTGGAGACGTATCAATCTTCATTTGCATAATATGAAGCCTCGGTACAATGCTCGCGATCCTAAAAAGGTGGATCCAACCTTAGTCTATTCAAAGGGAAGCTCGCACCAGCCAGTGCTTATAAACCAATAGTATTGGATGCCTAAGAATGGCGACCATTTCATTGTATATATTCAACAACCTAGCAGAAGTGTGGTCGTACATCGAGTAAGTTCTTGGTATATTTATTTCGCAACTACTAATTCCTTTGAATTGCTCTTATTCTGGGATATTTGATACAATCGATATGTCCCCAAATTCTCGGATGGAGCGGTAATCCAAAAGGATTCCGTCGAAGAGTATGAGCATCTCACAAACATGGAGGCAGCTTTCCCGGTTTCATATCTTGGTTCAGACAAACGGTAATTATCATTAATGGAATATTTCATTTCTTGGTCTAATTTGCGGCTAAGGCAACAATACTTTAGTATTAAACTTGTAGGCTAATTCAGAGTCTATGAACGCCGAATTGAGACAATCCGCTAATGGTTTTGACTTTAAGGTCCGTTCATTTGAGAAATACAACATGAACAAGTGTCGCTTTCGTACCGTTGGCAAAGAGCTATATATGGCCGACCGAAAATCTACAAATTGTGGTGTCTCTGCTATCATAAAAGGAGGTACCGAGTATTATGGAAGAGTCGAAGCAATTTATGAACTTGAATTCTATGGTGAAAACCTACCGAACATCATAGTCTTCAAATGTTATTGGTTCCAGCCGAAGGAGACTAGAATTACTCATGAACATATAGGTGTAGTCGAAATCAAACAAAGCGCCCATCTAGATGTTCCTGATGTCTATATTACGGCTCAACAGGCGACCCAAGTTTTCTATCTATCGTGGACCTGCCAAAGTGATGAGAATCTAAATGGTTGGGGTGTTGTTTATGAAGTGTCGTAACGTGCTAGACCACCTCCCCCCAATGAAGAGGATTAGGAACCTCACATTAACCCAGACACATATGATGGAGAATTATTTCAAGAAACACGTCTTTCAAAGAAACATTTCAAGAAATGCTCTACTTCACCCCTAGAACATGGAAGTAGACAGCGACAGTGAATCTGACTTCACCTGTGAGCCGGAACAAGCAGAGCCGGAACTAGAAGAGGTTACTGCTGTGAATGACCTGTCAATGCTTCACCAGTTATAGAAAGGAATTCCACATGTTGATGCCACTGAACCTGATGAGCACGTCATTCATGATATGTAGACGATAGTGACGATGATGATGCATTTATTGATCCCACAGCATATGTAGACGATCCACACTATTATTAGTTTGAATGCATCCAAACTTAAGTTATGTACATATTATTATTCATGTCAGGTATTCAATTTGTTTATGTTGTACCAATTTCTTTTACTCTTTCTCATGGCAGGTGTTAAAAGATGCTGGACGCGGGTCCAAGTTGTTCCGCAGGTACTTCGTCGACGGCCCACGGGAGGGTTCCTTCCATTCCACCCCTATCTCTCTGGAGAGTGTTGGCAGACAGTCTTGGGACACTCGCGGGTGCTTCTTTGTTAGCATCGTTGCCCACCAGGAGAGGATGCCGGGGAGGGAAGAAGCAGATATGTACATGACGTGGCTAAGGTAGACGTAGGCGGACTGCTACGCCATCCTCGTCGCCAACCCTAGCTCATTCACCCGAGCACAAGACTACTAGGGTGGACCCGTTTGAGGTGGAGTCTGTTGGGGAACGTTGCATGGAAAACAAAAAAATTCATATGCACATGCAAGACCTGTCCATGGTGATGATCATCTATGAGAGGGGAGAGTGCATCTACATACCCTTGTAGATCACTAAGCAGAAGTGTATATAACGCGGTTGATGTAGTGGAAAATCTTCGCTATCCAAATCGCAGTCCGTCTTGTGATCTCATCACGAATCATCCCGTGGTCTCATCATGATCCATCCCGATCTAGTGTCGAACGGACGGCACCTCCGCGTTCAGCACACATGCAGCTCGATGACGATCTCCGCCTTCTTGATCTATAAAGAGATACAAAGAGGTAGCTGAATTCTCCGGAAGCATGATGGCATGGAGGAGATGGTGGTGGAGCTACTCCGGCAGGGCTTCGTCATACCGTACCGAACAAGCTACGGGGTGTCATGAAGTGGTGGAGGGAGAGAGGGATGCGCCTTGGCTTGAGGTGCCAAAAGCCTCTCTCACCTCCACTATATATAGGAGGGAGGGGAGGGGTGGCACCCTAGGGAAAGTCCATAGGGTTTCGCCGAACCAAAGGGATACGGAGGAGTCCTCCTCCAACACAACTTGGAAGGAGTCCTCCTTCCCAATTCGGTTTGGCCCTTTCCTCCTTTCCTTTTTCTCCCTTGGTCGAAATAGCCTCTTTGGGCTGGCCACTGATGACCCACAAGTATAGGGGATCAATCGTAGTCCTTTCGATAAGTAAGAGTGTTGAACCCAACGAGGAGCAGAAGGATGTGACAAGTGGTTCTGAGCAAGGTAATATCTGCAAGCACTGAAATTATCGGTAACAAGTGATTGTGTGGTGAGATGATTCGTAGCAAGCAACAAGTAACAAAAGTAGCAACGGTGCAACAAAGTGGCCCAATCCCTTTTGTAGCAAGGGACAAGCCTAGACAAAGTCTTATAGTAGGAAAAACGCTCCCAAGGACACATGGGAATTTCTGTCATGCTAGTTTTTATCATGTTCATATGATTCGCGTTCGTTACTTTGATAGTTTGATATGTGGGTGGACCGGCGCTTGGGTACTGCCCTTACTTGGACGAGCATCCCACTTATGATTAACCCCTCTCACAAGCATCCACAACTACGAAAGAAGAATTAAGACAAAGTCTAACCATAGCATTAAACTAGTGGATCCAAATCAGCCCCTTACGAAGTAACGCATAAACTAGGGTTTAAGCTTCTGTCACTCTAGCAACCCATCATCTACTTACTACCTCCAATGCCTTCCTCTAGGCCCAAAAAATGGTGAAGTGTTATGTAGTCGACATTCACATAACACCACTATAGGAAAAACAACATACAACACATCAAAATACCGAACGAATACCAAATTCACATGACTATTATTAGCATGACTTATCCCATGACCTCAGGAACAAAAATAACTACTCACAAAGCATAATCATATTCATGACCAGAGAGGTAATGAGTAGCATCAAGGATCTGAACATAAACTCGTCCACCAAACAATCCAACTAGCATCAACTACAAAGAGTAATCAACACTACTAGCAACCTTACAAGTACCAATCGGAGTCGCGAGACGGAGATTGGTTACAAGTGATGAACTAGGGTTTGGAGATGAGATGGTGCTGATGAAGATGCTGATGGTGATGAGTCCCCTCCGATGAGAGGAGTGTTGGTGATGACGATGGCGACTATTTCCCCCTCCGGGAGGGAAGATTCCCCAGCAGGATCGTCTTGCCGGAGCTCTAGATTGGTTCTGCTCAAGTTCCGCCTCGTGGCGGCGGAGAATCCACGAAAAAGCTCCTCCTTGATTTTTTTCCCGGACGAAACCCTTCATATAGCAGAAGAGGGGGCCGGTGGGCCAGCAGGCTGCCCACAAGCCCCCTAGGCGCGGCCATGGGGGGTGGTCGCGCCTAGCAGGCTTGTGGCCACCTGTTGGAGCCCCTCTGGCGCTTCTTCGGCCCCACATTTTTCATAAATCCAAAAAAAACCATCCTTTATTTTTACGGTGTTTGGAGTTGCGCAGAATAGGTATCTCAAACTTGCTCCACTTTCAGGCCAGAATTCCAACTGCCGGCATTCTCCCTCTTCATGTAAACCTTGCAAAATAAGAGAGAAAAGGCATAAGTATTGTACCGTGAAGTGAAATAACAGCCCAAGAAGCGATAAATATCAACATGAAAACATGATGCAAAATGGACGTATCAACTCCCCCAAGCTTAGACCTCGCTTGTCCTCAAGCGAAAGGCTAACTCAATAAATATGTCCACATGTTTAGGGAGAGAGGTGTCGACAAAACAAGAGACGAACATGGAGGCATCATGATCATGATTAGAACAGAAATACAAACATATAACCTCTCATGCTAAAGTGATAATTCCTTCACAAAGTAAAGCATGGATCAAGAACCTTACCGAGAATTAACAACCGATAGCCTTTAGTCATTGAAGCAATTGCAATTTATCACAACATCAGAAAGAGTCAAATAAGAGATTGTAAAGCAAATCCACATACTCAATCATTCTTTCGTTCTCTACAATTGCTGCAACTCACGTGGTACTCATGAGATCAAAGTTTCAGCTGGACATAGAGAAAGATAGGGGCTTATAGTTTTGCCTCCCAACTGTTTACCTCAAGGGTAATGTCAACAATAATAATTCATGAATGCTTACCTCCAAGTTGACATATGAATATAGATATTTCCCTAGCATATGACGTTAGCCAAGATAAAGGCGAAACAAGGAATTGGTGAAGATCACCATGACTCTTTCAAGGGCAAAAAGTAAAGGTACAGGATAGGCCCTTCGCAGAGGGAAGAAGAGGTTGTCATGCGCTTTTGAGGTTTGGATGCTTGTCCTCTTAGTGCGGAGGAACGTCATTTTATATTGCCTCCTGTGATAAAGAACTTTATTATGCAGTCGGTCGCTTTTATGTCTTCCTCATCACAGGTTTGTACAAAGCTTATTTTCCACAGACTAATAGATCACACATATTAGAGAGAAATTTTTATTGCTTGCATCGTTGACAACTTACTTGAGGGATCTTATTCAATCCATAGGTAGGTATGGTGGACTCTCATGGCAAAACTGGGTTGAAGGTTTATGGATGCACAAGTAGTATTTCTACTTGGTGCGGGAGTTTTGGCTAATATGAGGTGGAAGCAATCATCACATGATAAGGGATCTCTAATCATATAACATTGTTCGGAACCAAGCAAACACAATTCATTATGTTGTCTTCCTTGTCCAACATCTACTTCTAGGCATGTAATAGTTTAGTGAGTGTTCACAATCATAGATGGTGTCAGAGATGATATATTTATATGTGAACCTCTCCTTCTTTATCACTTCCTATTAATTGCAACGATGACCAAGGTCTACGTTTTTCTACCCTCAACAAGTTTCAATCATCATTCTTTTTATATGTGAAGCCATCACTTCCCATAAGATCATTACATGATCTTTCATGCTTTTATTCTTTTCTCACTCTTTTGATCATGGCAAGAGGCAAAGCCCTTCAACTAAGACACTCTTTATTATATGGCTCACGAGCTCGAATACATCGGGGGTGACACAAAGCAAAACTCAAGACTAAACACTAAGACTTTTATTCTACTAGAGAAAAAAGAAAAATGAAAAGGAACAAACTAAAACAAAGGTAAAGGCAAAAGATGTGATGGTGATACGATACCGGGGAAAATCCCCCAAGCTTGGCTCAAGCCAAGGGGATTTCCCATACCCATGCTCAGTGGTCTTCCTTTGGAGGTGATAGTGTTGAGGAACGTCGCATGGTAAACAAAAAATTTCTTACGCGCACGAAGACCTATCATGGTGATGTCCATCTACGAGGGGGATTTCAGATCTATGTACCCTTGTAGATCGCACAGAAAAGCATTTAATAAACGCGGTTGATGTAGTGGAACGTCCTCACGTCCCGCGATCCGTCCCACGATCCGCTCTGATCTAGTGCCGAACGGACGGCACCTCCGCGTTCAGCACACGTATAGCTCGACGATGATCTCGGCCTTCTTGATCCAGCAAGAGAGACGGAGAGGTAGATGAGTTCTCCGGCAGCGTGACGATGCTCCGGAGGTTGGTGGTGATCTAATCTCAGCAGGGCTCCGCCCGAGCTCCGCAGAAACGCGATCTAGAGGAAAAACCGTGGAGGTATGTGGTCGGGCTGCCGTGGCAAAGTTGTCTCAAATCAGCCCTAATACCTCTGTATATATAGGTGGGAGGGGAGGGGCCTTACCTTGAGGCTCAAGGAGCCCCAAGGGGGTCGGCCGAAGGGGGGAGGAGGAATCCTCCTCCAATCCAAGTCCAACTAGGATTGGAAAGTGGAGTCCTTCCCTTCCTTCCCACTTCCGCTTTTTTCTCTTTGATTTTCTCTTATCCTGCATAGGGGCCTTCTTGGGCTTGCCCACCAGCCCACTAAGGGCTGGTACGACACCCCTAAGGCCTATGGGCTTCGCTGGGGTGGGCTGCCCCCCCCCCCCCCCGGTTAACATCCGGAACGCATTCGTCATTCCCGGTACATTCCCGGTAATGTCGAAAACTTTCCGGTAATCAAATGAGGTCATCCTATATATCAATCTTCGTCTCCAGACCATTCCGGAAACCCTCGTGACATCTATGATCTCATGCGGGACTCCGAACAACATTAGGTAACCAACCATATAACTCAAATACGCATAAAACAACGCCGAACCTTAGGTGTGCAGACCCTGCGGGTTCGAGAACTATGTAGACATGACCCGAGGGACTCCTCGATCAATATCCAATAGCGGGACCTGGATGCCCATATTGGATCCTACATATTCTACGAAGATCTTATCGTTTGAACCTCAGTGCCAAGGATTCATATAATCCCGTATGTCATTCCCTTTGTCCTTCGGTATGTTACCTGCCCGAGATTCGATCGTCAGTATCCGTATACCTATTTCAATCTCGTTTATCGGCAAGTCTCTTTACTCGTTCCGTAATACAAGATCCCGTGACTTACACTAAGTCACATTGCTTGCAAGGCTTGTGTGTGATGTTTTATTACCAAGTGGGCCCCGAGATACCTCTCCGTCACACGGAGTGACAAATCCCAGTCTCGATCCATACTAACTCAACGAACACCTTCGGAGATACCTGTAGAGCATCTTTATAGTCACCCAGTTACGTTGCGAAGTTTGATACACACAAAGCATTCCTTCGGTGTCAGCGAGTTATATGATCTCATGGTCATAGGAACAAATACTTGACACGTAGAAAACAGTAGCAACAAAATGACACGATCAACATGCTACGTATATTAGTTTGGGTCTAGTCCATCACATGATTCACCTAATGATGTGATCCAGTTATCAAGAAACAACACCTTGTACATAGTCAGAAGACCCTGACCATCCTCGATCAACTGGCTAGCCAACTAGAGGCTTGCTAGGGACAGTGTTTTGTCTATGTATCCACACATGTATCTAAGTCTTCATTCAATACAGTTATAGCATGGATAATAAACGATTATCTTGATACATGAATTATAATAATAAATTATTTATCATTGCCTCTAGAGCATAATTCCAACAGTCTCCCACTTGCACTAGAGTCAATAATCTAGTCCTCACATCGCCAGGCGAATTACATTGTAATAAATATAACACCCATACAGTTCTCGTGTTGATCATGCTTTGCCCGTGGAAGAGGTTTATTCAGCAGGTCTGTCACATTCAGATCCGTGTGCACTTTGCATATATTCACGTCCTCCCCTTCGACGTAGTCGCAGATGAGGTTGAAGCGTTGTTTGATCTGTCGGGTCTTCTTGTGAAACCTTGGTTCCTTTGCTAAGGCAATGGCACCCGTGTTGTCACAAAACAGGGTTATTGGATTCAGTGCGCTCGGCACCACTCCAAGATCCGTCATGAACTGCTTCATCCAGACACCCTCCTTAGTTGCCTCCGAGGCAGCCATGTACTCCGCTTCACATGTAGAATCAGCTACGACGCTTTGCTTGGAACTGCACCAGCTTACCGCACCCCCATTAAGAATAAATATGTATCTGGTCTGTGACTTAGAGTCGTCCGGATCTGTGTCAAAGCTTGCATCGACATAACCTTTTACGGTGAGCTCTTCGTCACCTCCATACACGAGAAACATCTCCTTAGTCCTTTTCAGGTACTTCAGGATATTCTTGAATGTCGTCCAGTGATCCACTCCTGGATTACTCTGGAACCTGCCTGCCATACTTATGGCCAAGCTAACGTCCGGACTAGTGCACAGCATTGCATACATGATAGAACCTATGGCTGAAGCATAGGGGACGGTGCTCATATGCTCTCTATCTTTATCAGTTGTTGGGCACTGAGTCTTACTCAATCTCGTACCTTGTAAAACTGGCAAGAACCCCTTCTTGGACTGTTCCATTTTGAACCTCTTCAAAACTTTATCAAGGTATGTGCTTTGTGAAAGTCCTATCAGACATTTCGATCTATCCCTATATATTTCTCTATGCCTAGAATGTAAGCAGCTTCTCCTAGGTCCTTCATAGAGAAACTTTTATTCAAGTAATCCTTTATGCTCTCCAAAAGCTCCACGTTGTTTCCAATCAGCAATATGTCATCCACATATAATATTAGAAACGCCACAGAGCTCCCACTCACTTTCTTCTAAATACAAGATTCTCCAACCACTTGTATAAACCCAAATGCTTTGATCACCTCATCAAAGCGTTTATTCCAACTCCGAGATGCTTGCACCAGTCCATAAATGGATCGCTGGAGCTTGCACACTTTGTTAGCATTTTTAGGATCGACAAAACCTTTGGGTTGCATCATATACAGCTCTTCCTTAAGGAAACCGTTAAGGAACGCCGTGTTGACATCCATCTGCCAAATTTCATAATCGAAAAATGCAGCTATTGCTAACATGATTCTGACGGACTTAAGCATCGCTACGGGTGAGAACGTCTCATCGTAGTCAACTCCTTGAACTTTTGAAAAACCCTTTGCCACAAGTCGAGCTTTATAAATGGTCACATTAGCGTCAGCGTCCGTCTTCTTCTTAAAGATCCATCAGTTGTGAATAGCCTTGCGGCCCTGAGGTAGTACTTCCAAAGTCCACACTTCGTTTTCATACATAGATCCTATCTCGGACTTCATGGGCTCCAGCCATTTGTTGGAATCCGGACCCACCATTGCTTCTTCATAATTCGTAGGTTCATTGTTGTCCAACAACATAATTGATAAGACGGGATTACCATACCACTCTGGAGTAGTACGCGGTCTCGTTGACCTGCGAGGTTCGACAGGAACTTGATCCGGAGTTTCATGATCATCATCATTAACTTCCTCCTCAACCGGTGTTGCAACGACAGGGGTTTCCCCTTGCCCTGCGCTACCATCTAGAGGGATGAGAGGTTTGACAACCTCATTAAGTTCTATCTTCCTCCCACTCAATTCTCTCGAGAGGAACTCCTTCTCGAGAAAAGCTCCGTTCTTAGCAACAAACACTTTGCCCTCGGATTTGAGATAGAAGGTGTACCCAACTGTCTCTTTCGGGTAACATATGAAGACGCACTTTTTCGCTTTGGGTTCCAGCTTTTCAGGCTGAAGCTTTTTGACATAAGCATCACATCCCCAAACTTTAAGAAACGACAACTTTGGTCTTTTGCCATACCACAGTTCGTATGGTGTCGTCTCAATGGATTTTGATGGTGCCCTATTTAAAGTGAATGCAGCTGTTTCTAATGCATAACCCCAAAACGATAACGGCAAATCGGTAAGAGACATCATAGAACGCACCATCTCTAATAAAGTACGATTACGACGTTCGGACACACCATTACGCTGTGGTGTTCTAGGTGGTGTCAACTGTGAAACAATTCCGCATTGTCTTAAGTGAGCACCAAACTCGAAACTCAGATATTCACCCTCACGATCAGACCGTAGGAACTTGATCTTCTTGTTACGATGATTTTCAACTTCACTCTGAAATTGCTTGAACTTTTAAATGTTTCAGACTTGTGCTTCATCAAGTAGACATAAACATATCTACTCAAATCGTAAGTGAAGGTGAGAAAATAACGATATCCGCCGCGTGCCTCCACACTCATCGGACCACACAAATCGGTATGTATGATTTCCAACAAGTCACTTGCACGCTCCATTGTTCCGGAGAACGGAGTTTTAGTCATCTTGCCCATAAGGCATGGTTCGCACGTGTCAAGTGAATCAAAGTCAAGTGACTCCAAAAGTCCATCGGTATGGAGTTTCTTCATGCGCTTTACACCAATATGACCTAAGCGGCAGTGCCATAAAAACATGGCGCTATCATTGTTAACTCTAACTCTTTTGGTCTCGATGTTATGTATATGTGTATTATCACTATCAAGATTCAATATGAACAATCCTCTCGCATTGGGTGCATGACCATAAAAGATATTACTCAAAGAAATAGAACAACCATTATTCTCTGACTTAAACGAGTAACCGTCTCGCAATAAACAAGATCCAGATATAATGTTCATGCTTAACCCATGCGCTAAATAACAATTATTTAAGTTCATAACTAATCCTCATGGTAACTGAAGTGAAACTATGCCGACGGCGATTGCATCAACCTTGGAACCATTTCCTACGCGCATCGTCACTTCATCCTTCGCCAGCCTTCGCTTATTCCGTAGTTCCTGATTCGAGTTGCAAATATGAGCAACAGAACCGGTATCGAATACCCAGGCACTACTACGAGAGCTAGTTAAGTACACATCAATAACATGTATATCGAATATACCTGATTTTTCTTTGGCCGCCTTCTTATCAACCAGATACTTGGGGCAGTTGCGCTTCCAGTGACACATACCCTTGCAATAATAGCACTCCGTTTCGGGCTTAGGTCTAGCTTTGGGTTTCTTCGTCGGATTGGCAACAGGCTTGACGCTCTTCTTTGAATTACCCTTATTTCCTTTGCCATTTCTCCTGAAACTAGTGGTCTTATTCACCATCAACACTTGATACCCTTTACGGAGTTCTGACTCTGCGACTTTCAGCATCGCGAACAACTCGTCTGGTGACTTGTTCATCCCTTGCATGTTGTAGTTCAACACAAAGCCCTTATAGCTTGACGGCAGTGATTGAAGAATTATGTCAGTGATAGCCTCTTGCGGGAGTTCAATCCCCAGCTCAGCTAGACGGTTTGAGTACCTAGACATTTTGAGCACATGTTCACTGACAAACGAATTCTCCTCCATCTTGCAAGCATAGAATTTATTGGAGGTCTCATACCTCTCGATCCGGGCGTTCTTCTGAAAGATAAACTTCAACTCCTGGAACATCTCATATGCTCCATGACGCTCAAAGCGATGTTGAAGTCCGGGCTCTAAGCCATACAAGACTGCACATTGAACTACTGAGTAGTCCTCCTTACGTTTTAACCAAGCGTTCTTAACATCTTGGTCAGCCGTAGCGGGTGGTTCATCTCCTAGCGTAGCATTAAGGACATAATCCTTCTTCCCAGCTTGCAGGAGCAACTTAAGATTACGAGCCCAGTCTACAAAGTTGCTTCCATCATCTTTCAACTTAGCTTTCTCTAGGAACGTATTAAAATTCAGGGTGACTGTTGCGTGAGCCATTGATCTACAACACAAATATATTCAAGTGGACTTAGATTATGTTCAAGATAATTATAGTTTAACTTAATCAAATTACTTGCTAAACTCCCACTCAAAAAGTACATCTCTCTAGTCATTTGAGTGGTTCATGATCCAATTCCACTAGCTCAAGTCTGATCATCACGTGAGTTGAGGATAGTTCCAGTGGTAAGAATCCCTATGCTAATCATATCAACTATATGATTCATGATCGACCTTTCGGTCTCATGTCTTCCGAGGCCATGTCTGCACATGCTAGGCTTGTCAAGCTTAACCCAGTGTTCCGCGTGTGCAACTATTTTGCACCCGTTGTATGTGAATGTTGAGTCTATCACACCCGATTATCACGTGGTGTCTCGAAACGACGAACTGGAGCAACGGTGCACAGTCGGAGAGAACACAATTTCGTCTTGAAATTTTAGTGAGAGATCACCTCATAATGCTACCGTCGTTCTAAGCAAAATAAGGTGTACAAAAGGATTAACATCACATGCAATTCATAAGTGACATGATATGGCCATCATCACGTGCTTCTTGATCTCCATCACCAAAGCACCGGCACGATCTTCTTGTCACCGGCGCCACACCATGGTCTCCATCAATGTGTCGCCATCGGGGTTGTCGTGCTACTCATGCTATTGCTACTAAAGCTACATCCTAGCAATATAGTAAACGCATCTGCAAGCACAAACATTAGTTTGAAGACAACCCTATGGCTCCTGCCAGGTGCCGTACCATCGACGTGCAAGTCGATAACTATTACAACATGATCATCTCATACATCCAATATATCACATCACATCGTCGGCCATATCACATCACAAGCATACCCTGCAAAAACAAGTTAGACGTCCTCTAATTGTTGTTGCATGTTTTACGTGGTGACCATGGGTATCTAGTAGGATCGCATCTTACTTACGCAAGCACCACAACGGAGATATATGAATTGCTATTTAACCTCATCCAAGGACCTCCTCGGTCAAATCCGATTCAACTAAAGTTGGAGAAACCGACACTCGCGAGTCATCTTTGAGCAACGGGGTTGCTCGTAGCGATGAAACCAGTCTCTCGTAAGCGTACGAGTAATGTCGGTCCGAGCCACTTCGATCCAACAATACCGCGGAATCAAAAAAAGACTAAGGAGGGCCGAAAATCGCACATCACCGCCCACAAAAACTTTTGTGTTCTACTCGAGATGACATCTACGCATGAACCTAGCTCTGATACCACTATTGAGGAACGTCGCATGGGAAACAAAAAATTTCTTACACGCACGAAGACCTATCATGGTGATGTCCATCTACGAGGGGGATTTCAGATCTACGTATCCTTGTAGATCACACAGCAGAAGCGTTTAATAAACGCGGTTGATGTAGTGCAACATCCTCACGTCCCTCGATCCGCCCCGTGAACCGTCCCACGAACCGTCCCGTGATCCGTCCCATGATCCGCTCCGATCTAGTGCCGAACGGACAGCACCTCCGCGTTCAGCACACGTACAGCTCGACGATGATCTCGGCCTTCTTGATCTAGCAAGAGAGACGGAGAGGTAGATGAGTTCTCCGGCAGCGTGACGGTGCTCCGGAGGTTGGTGGTGATCTAATCTCAGCAGGGCTCCGCCCGAGCTCCGCAGAAACGCGATCTAGTGGAAAACCGTGGAGGTATGTGGTCGTGCTGCCATGGCAAAGTTGTCTCAAATCAGCCCTAATACCTCCGTATATATAGGTGGGAGGGGAGGGGCCTTGCCTTGAGGCTCAAGGAGCCCCAAGGGGGTCGGACGAAGGGGGGGAGGAGGAATCCTCCTCCAATCCTAGTCCAACTAGGATTGGAAGGTGGAGTCCTTCCCTTCCTTCCCACTTCCCCCTTTTTTTCTCTTTGATTTTCTCTTATCCTGTGCAGAGGCCTTCTTGGGCTTGACCACCAGCCCACTAAGGGCTTTTACGACACCCCTAAGGCCTATGGGCTTCCCCGGGGTGGCTGCCCCCCCCCTGCTGAACATCCGGAACCCATTCGGCATTCCCGGTAATGTTGAAAAGTTTCCGGTAATCAAATGAGGTCATCCTATATATCAATCCATACTAACTTAACGAACACCTCCGGAGATACCTGTAGAGCATCTTTATAGTCACCCAGTTACGTTGCGACGTTTGATACACACAAGGCATTCCTTCGGTGTCACTGAGTTATATGATCTCATGGTCATAGGAACAAATACTTGACACGCAGAAAACAGTAGCAACAAAATGACACGGTCAACATGCTACGTCTATTAGTTTGCGTCTATTCCATCACATGATTCACCTAATGATGTGACCCAGTTATCAAGCAACAACACCTTGTACATAGTCAGAAGACCCTGACTATCCTCGATCAACTGGCTAGCCAACTATAGGCTTGCTAGGGACAGTGTTTTGTCTATGTATCCACACATGTATCTAAGTCTTCATTCAGTACAGTTATAGCATGGATAATAAACGATTATCTTGATACAGGAATTATAATAATAACTTATTTATCATTGCCTATAGGGCATAATTCCAACAGATGGTGGTGGAGTTGTTGCAGAGGTCTTGAGCTTGTTTAATTTCCACTTGAGCATAAAATTCTGCTCCCTCAAATCATCATTTTCCTCTTCAAGCTTCAACACCCTTTGGCATAATTCCTGCTTACTCTCATGCAAGAAACGGGAAGGGAAAAACAAAGTCTTAGGCTTCTTCCTTGAGTCAGGGAGGCTCGACTTCTTGAACTCCACATGCATGTGTACAGGTTGAGGTAGAGGAGCCTCCTCTTCATCGGAAGTTGTTTGTTCCTTCCCCTTGGGATGATAATCTTCTTCCTCATCAGTGGTCCAGCCATAAGGATCCAAGTCCCCATAGACCTTGGGGTCAGCAAGGTAATCTGCCACATAGCTCTCCCCCTCTGAATCTTGAGAAGACATCTTGCCCTAAATCTGCGGCAGAAAACAGGCACGAAACGGAAATAGAGGAAATCTTCATGATACGAGGGTCAGACCAAACGGGAGAATATATAATGATTTTTTTCAAACCAGAAGGAGTACTTCGCACAAAAACGGAGTCTGGGAGGCACACGAGGTGGCCACAAGCCCCCCAGGCGCGGCCAAGGGGTGGGCCCGCGCCTGGAAGGCTTGTCGCCTCCTCGCGTGCTTTTTGGACTACTTCCAATTTTTGTATTTTTTTCAAAAATTCCAAAACGGTGAAAAATTCCTATTGGAAAAGTTTTGGAGTCTGTTTTCTTACCGAATCACATACCTCTTTTTTCGGAGTTTGAAACAGGCTAATAAATATCCCTTAGGTATTCTTCCAGAGTTATGGTATTGATAATATTGCTTTCAACATTTATGGGAGTACCTGAGATATAATGCTTGATTCTATGCCCATTTACAACTCTCGGACAATTACTTCCGTGTTGTTGATCTTGATAGCACCGGAACGATATACTTCCTCAACAATATAGGGACCTTCCCATTTAGAGAGAAGCTTGCCTGCAAAGAATCTTAAACGAGAGTTATATAGCAAGACATAATCACCTACATTGAACTCACACTTTTGTATCCTCTTATCATGCCACCTCTTAATCTTTTCTTTGAACAACTTGGCATTCTCATATGCCTGAGTTCTCCATTCATCAAGCGAGCTAATGTCAAATAACCTCTTCTCACCAGCAAGTTTGAAATCAAAGTTGAGCTCTTTGATTGCCCAATAAGCTTTATGCTCTAGCTCAAGAGGTAAATGACATGCTTTACCATACACCATTTTGTACGGAGACATGCCCATGGGATTCTTATAGGCAGTTCTATAAGCCCATAGTGCATCATCGAGCTTCTTAGACCAATTCTTTCTAGACCTGTTGATGGTCTTTTGCAGAATCAGTTTAATCTCTCTATTGCTTAGCTCTACTTAACCACTGGACTGAGGGTGATAGGGAGACGCAGTTCTATGGTTAACATCGTACTTAGCAAGTGTTTTACGGAAAGCACCATGAACGAAGTGTGAACCACCGTCAGTCATTAGATATCTAGGGACTCCAAATCTAGGGAAATAACTTCTTTAAGCATCCTTATAGAGGTGTTGTGATCAGCACTACTAGTGGGGATAGCTTCTACCCACTTAGTGACGTAATCAATAGCAACTAGGATATGAATATACCCGTTGGATTTTGGAAAAGGTCCCTGATACGTCTCAAACGTATCTATATTTTTTGATGGCTTCATGTTGTTATCTTGTCATCTTTGGATGTTTTATGTACCTTTCATATATTTTTTGGGACTAACTTATTAATTCAGTGCCAAGTACCAGTTCCTGTTTTTTCTGTGTTTTTGGCTCTTTACAGATCTGATTTTGGAACGGAGTCCAAACGGAATAAAATCCCCGAAATGATTTTTCCCGAACGAAAGATGTTCAGGGGGCCTGTGGGCCAAGCCAGGAGGGCTACAGGGAGCCCACAAGCCCCCACTCCGCCACCAGGGGGCGGCGGTGGGCAGGCTTGTGGCCTCCCTGGCGCCCCCGTGACCTAGATCTTGCGCCTATATATTCCCTAAAAAATCAGAAGAAAAAAAATCAAGGGAGCCACGAAAATACTTTTCCGCCGCGGCAAGCTTCCGTTTCCGCGAGATCTCATCTGCAGACCCTTCTCGGCGCCCTGCCGGAGGGGCCTTTGGAGTTGGAGGGCTTCTTCATCATCATCATCGCCCCTCCAATGACTCGTGAATAGTTCACTTCAGACCTACGGTTCCGTAGTTAGTAGCTAGATGGCTTCTTCTCTCTCTTGGATCTTCAATACAAAGTTCTCCATGATCTTCATGGATATCTATCCGATGTAATCTTCTTTGGCGGTGTGTTTGTCGACATCCGATGAATTGTGGATTTGTGATCAGATTATCTATGATATATATTTGAGTCTTTGCTGATTTCTTATATGCATGATTTGATATCCTTGTAAGTCTCTTCGAGTCTTGGGTTTTGTTTGGCCAACTAGATCTATGATTCTTGCAATGGGAGAAGTGCTTGGTTTTGGGTTCTTACCGTGTGGTGACCTTTCCAAGTGACAGTAGGGGCAGCAAGGCACACATTGTGTAGTTTCCATCAAGGGTAACAAGGTGGGCTCTGTCATAGATATGAGACTGTCCATCTACATCATGTCATCTTGCTTAAGGCGTTATTCTGTTCTTTTGGACTTAATACACTAGATGCATGCGACGTGTGGAGTAATAGTAGTAGATGCAGAAAGTATCGGTCTACTTGTTTTGGATGTGATGCCTATAGATATAATGATTGCCATAGATATCGTCATGACTTTGCGCGGTTCTATCAATTGCTCGACAGTAATTTGTTCACCCACTATCTACTTGCTTTCATGAGAGAACCCACTAGTAAACACTACGGCCCCCGGGTCTATTCACACCTATCGTTTCCACTTTTGCTTTTACTTTGCTTTGTTACTTTGTTGCTTTCAGTTCTCACTTGGCGAACAATCTATAAGGGATTGACAACCCCTTCAAAGCGTTGGGAGCAAGCCTTTTGTGTTTGTGCAGGCTCTTGAGATACTCCTTCACTGGATCGATACCTTGGTTCTCAAACCGAGGGAAATACTTACCACCGCTATGCTACATCATCCTTTCCGCTTCGAGGGAACACCAACGCAAGGCTCCAAGGCCACGGGGGAAATCCTTTGCATATTTGCCTAGGAAGTCCCTTAAGGCGTAGCCGTAGCAGAAGGATTCCTGGTGCCGTCAACACACCTATTTTTGGCGTCGTTGGAAGGTCTTTGTTGTAGTAGCAGAAGTATTTCTGGCACCGTTGTCGGGGAAGGAGAGATCTATCCAAGTAGGTCTCACAAACTCATCTCTCGCATTTACTTTTTTGCCAGTTGCCTCTCGTTTTCCTCTCCCCCACTTCACATTTGCCTTTCTCCTTTGCCTTTTTCGTTTGCCCTTTTCTCCCATTTGCCTTTCCGTTGCTTGTGTGCTATGTGCCTTCAATATGCTTGCATCTTCGCTTGCTGAAAATCTGGTGATATGGATCCTCATCCACTTGCTAATCTCTTTAAGAGACCCACTTATGTGGAACGAATTGCTAGTGAATTGAGTGCACTTGACTATTTTTATGGAGTTTTGCTTGAGATGCGTGAATCTGAAAATCGTGATGAAGAAACTTATGAAGTGATTCACGAGGGCTCCTTGGATGAAAAGCATGATTGCAATGGTTCCACTATAAATTCTATTAGTAACAATCATGCTAAAAATATGCAAAACCCTAAGCTTGGGGATGCTAGTTTTGCTTTGCCCACTACTTGTTGCAATAATCATGATTGGGGTGATGATCTTTCTTATGATCTTGAAAATTTGTTCAAACCTCATGATGAATATGATAT